>NW_020837975.1:19959567-20032282 GCF_003676395.1 Aethalodelphis obliquidens
TGTGTGTGTGTGTGTGTGTGTGTGTGTGTGTGTGTGTGTGTGTGTGTGTGTGTGTTTAGGGCTGGAGGAGCTGGGAAACAGAGAAGAAGTATAAGGCAGAAGTTTTCTTTTAAATTGTAAGTACAATTTGAGAATAGTAGTGCAATTAAGCAAACACTGAACATTAGTGTAAGTTTTTAAACAGATGTAATTTTTTAGAGCATTTTTAGGTTCACAGCAAAATTGAGTGAAAGGTATATTGATTTCCCCTTATCCCCTGCACCCACACGTGAATAGCCTTCCCCATTATCGACATCCCCCACCAGAGTAGTATATTTGTTACGACTGATGAATCTGCATTGACACATCATTATCACTCAGAGTCCATAATTTACATTAGGGTTCACTCTTGGTGTGGTACATTCTACAGGTTTGGACAAGTATATAATGACATGTATTCATCATTTTGATATCATACAGAGTATTTTCATTGCCCTAAAAATCCTCTGTGTGTGCCTATTAATTCCTCCCTCTCTCCCCCCTAGCCCCTGGCAACCACAGATTTTTTTGCTGTCTCCATAGTTTTGCCCTTTCCAGAATGTCATATATTTGAAATCATACAATATGTATGATTTCAGACTGGTTTTTCTCACTTAGCAATGTGCATTTAAGTTTCCTCCATGTCTTCTCATGGCTTAATACCTCATTTCTTTTTAGTACTGAATATTATTTTATAGTCTGGATGTTTATTTATCCATTATCCTACTGAAGGACATCTTAGGTTCCTTCCAAGTTTTGGCAATGATGAATAAAGCTGCTGTGAACATCTGTGTATAGGTTTTGGTGTGGGCATAAATTTTCACATCCTTTTGGAAAATACCAAGGGGCACAATAGTTGTATAGTAAGAGTATGTTTAGATTTTGTAAGAAATTGTCATACCATCTTCCAAAGTGGCCACACCATTTTACATTCCCACCGGCAATGAATGAAAGTTCTTTTTGTTCCACATCTTCGTCAGCATTTGGTGTTGTCAGTGTTCTTGATTTTGGCCATTTCTAATAGGTGTCCAGTGATATCTCACTGTTGTTTTAATTTGCATTTCCCTGATGACATATGATGTGGAGCCTCTATTCATATGCTTGTTTACTATCTTTATATCTTTTTTGGTAAGGTGACTGTTAAAACTTTTGGTTCATTTTAAAATCAGGTTGTTTGTTTCTTATTGTTGAGTTTTAACATTTATTTGTATATTTTAGATGACATTCCTTTATGAGATGTACCTTTTGCAAATATTTTCTACTTGTCTTTCATTCCCTTGACCATATTTTTCACAGAGAAGATGTTTTTAATTTTAATGAAGTCCAGCTTATCAATTCCTTCTTTGATGGATTATAATTTTTATCTTGTATCTAAAAAGTCACCAACCCTATGGTCTGCTGGGTGTTTTCCTGTGTTATCCTCTGGTAGTTTTATAGTTTTGCATTTTACATTTAGCATCTTTTTTTTTTTTAAATCTTTGGCTGCACCACACGGCATGTGGGATCTTAGTTCCTCGACCAGGGATCAAACCCATGTCCCCTGAACTGGAAACGTGGAGTCTTCACCATTGGGCCACCAGGGAAGTCCCGCATTTTACATTTAGATCTGTGATCTGTTTTGCATTAATTTTTGTGAAGAGCATAAGGTTTGTGTCTAGATTTATTTTCTGCATGTGGATGCCCAGTTCTAGCATCATTTGTTGAAGAAAAGACTATCTTTGCTCCACTGTGTTTGCTTTGCTCCTTTGTAAAAGATCAGTTGACTACATTTATGTGGGTCTATTTCTGGGCTCTCTATTTGTTCCACTGATCGATTTTTCTATTCTCTCACCAAAACCACACTGTCTTGATTATCATGGCTGCGTAGTAAGTCGGGTTGTGTCAGTCCTCCAACTTTGTTTTTCTTCATTATTGTGTTGTTTATTTTGGGTCTTTTGTCTCTCAGTATAAACTTAGAATCCAACTGTCAATATCCTCAAAATAACTTACAAGGATTTTTATTAGGATTGCATTGAATCTGTAGATGAAGTTGGGAAGAACTGACATCTTGACAATATTAAGTCTACTATCAATGAACATGCACTCTCTCTTCACTTATTTAGTTCTTCTTTGATATCTTTCATCAGAATTTTGTAGTTTTCTTCATAGAGATCTTGTACATATTTCATTAGTTTTATACCTGAATATTTCGTATTTTGGAAGTGCTAATATAAATGGTATTAGGGTTTTAATTTCAAATTCTACTTGTTCATTGCTGGGGTATAGGAAAGCATTTGACTTTTGTATGTTATTTGTATCCTGCAACGTTGCCCTAATTGCTTATTAGTTCAAGGAGTTTTTTGTCAGTTCTTTTGGATTTTCTATATAGACATTCATGTCATCTGTGAACAAAGAGAGTTTTATTTCTTCCTTCACAATCTGTATACCTTTTATTTCTTTCTCTTGTCTTGTTGAATTAGCTAGGACTTCTACTATGATGTTGTAAAGGAGTGCTGTTAGGGGACATCTTTTTTTTTTTTTTTTTTTTTGAGGTACGTGGGCCTCTCACTGTTGTGGCCTCTCCCATTGTGGAGCACAGGCTCCAGACGCGCAGGCTTAGCGGCCATGGCTCACGGGCCCAGCTGCTCTGCAGCATGTGGGATCTTCACAGACCGGGGCACGAACCCGTGTCCCCTGCATTGGCAGGCGGACTCTCAACCACTGCGCCACCAGGGAAGCCCTAGGGGACATCTTTGCCTTGTACTTTATCTTAGCAGGAAAACTGAGTTTCTCAAAGTTTTATAATGTTAACTGTATGCTTTTTGTAGACAGTCTTTATCAAGTTGAGGAAGTTGCCCTCTATCCCTAATTAGTGAGCATTTTCATCATAAATAGGTATTGGAGTTTGACGAATGCTTTTTCTGCATCTACTGATATGATTATGTGTTTGTTCTTTTTTAGCCTGTTGATGTGATGGATTACATTTATTGATTTTTAAATCTTACATACCTGGGATGAATCCTAGTTCATTCTGGTGTACAGTTCACTTCATACATTGTTGAATTCAATTTGCTAATATTTTGTTGAGAACTTTTATATCTATGTTCATGAGAGATATTGTTTGTTGTTTTCTTTTTTTGAAATGTCCTTGTTTGGCTTTGGTATGAGGGTAATGTTGGCCTCATAGAATGAGTTAGGAAGTGTTCCCTCTGCTTCTGTCTTCTGAAAGAGATTGTAGAGAATTGGTATAATATCTTCCTTAAATGTTTGACAGAATTCACTAGTAATCCCATCTGGGCCTGGCACTTTCTGTTTTTGGAAGGTTATTAATTATTGTCTAAATTTCTTTAGTAGATACAGGCCAGCCAATTCATTTTGTCTAATTCTTCTTGTGTAAGTTTTGGCAAATTGTGTCTTTAAAGAAATTGGTCCATTTCATCTAGGTTATCAAATTTGTGGGCATAAAGTTGTTCATAATATTCCTTGATTATCCTTTTAATGTCCACAGGGTCTATAATGATGGCCCCTTTATAATTTCTGATATTATTATTTGTGTCCTCTCTCTTGTTTTCTTAGTTAGCCTGGCTAGAGATTTATATATTTTATTTATCTTTTCAAAAAGATGACTTTTAGTTTTGCTGATTTTCTCTATTGATTTCCTGTTTTCAATTTCATTGATTTCTGTTTTAACTTTTTATTATTCTTTTTTTTGTGCTTATTTTGGACTCAGTTTGCTCTTCTTTTTCTAGTTTCCTAAGGTGGAAGCTTAGGTGATTGATTTTAGATCTTTCTTCTTTTCTAATACTATATACATTCAGTGCTATCAGTTTCCCTCTAAGCACTGCTTACAGTGCATCCACAAATTTTGTTAAGTTGTTTTTTTATTTTTACTTAGTTCAAGATGTTTTTACTTTCTCTTGAGATTTCTTTGTTGAGTCATGTGTTATTTAGAAATGTGTTGTTTAATCCCCCAGTATTTTGGAACTTTGCAACTATCTTTCTGTTACTGATTTCTAGTTTAATTCCATTGTGCTTTGAAATCTGATATTGTATGATTTTTATTCTTTTAAATTTGTTAAGGTGTGTTTAATGGCCAAGAATGTGATCTGTTTTGATGAATGTTCCATGTGAGCTTGAAAAGAATATATATTCTTTTTTTTTTTTTTTTTTTTTGCGGTACGCGGGCCTCTCACTGTTGTGGCCTCTCCCGTTGCGGAGCACAGGCTCCGGACGCGCAGGCTCAGCGACCATGGCTCACGGGCCTAACCGCTCTGCGGCACGTGGGATCTTCCCGGACCGGGGCACGAACCTGCGTCCCCCGCATCGGCAGGCAGACTCTCAACCACTGCGCCACCAGGGAAGCCCCAAGAATATATATTCTTCTGTTGTTGGATAGAGTAGTCTAGAGATGTCCATTACATTAAGTTGATTGACGGTGTTGTTGAGCTGAACTATATCCTTACTGATTTTCTACTTGCTGGATCCATCCATTTCTGATAGAAGGTTTTGAAATCTGCAGCTGTGATAGTGGATTCATCTATTTCTCCTTGCAGTTCTATCCATTTTTGCCTCATGTTTTGACACTCTAGTGTTAAAAACATACATATTAAGGATTGTTATGTCTTCTTGGAGAATTGACCCTTTTATCATCATATAATGCCCCCTCTTTATCCCTGATAGCCTTTCTGGCTCTAACATCTGCTCTGTCTGGAACTAATATAGCTACTCCTGCTTTCTTTTGATTAGTATTCGCATGGAATATCTTTCTCTATCCCTTTATTTTTAATCTATATGAGCCTTTATATTTAATGTGGATTTCTTGTAGTTAGTATATAGTTGGGTAGTGTTTTTGATCCACTTTGACAATCTCTGACTTTTTATGGGTGCATTTAGATCATTGATATTCATAGTGATTACTGATATAGTTGGATTACTATCTATAATACTTGTTACAATTTTTTATTTGTTGCTCTTGTTTTTTGTTCTTATTTTTGTCTTCCTCTCTTTTTCTGCCTTTTGTGGCTTTAATTGAGCATTGTTATGATTCCATTTTTTCTCCTCTCTTAGCACATCAGTCATACTTTTGAAACTTTTTTTAGTGGTTGCCCTGGAGTTTGCTGTATACATTTACAACTAATTCAAGTCTACTTTCAAGTAACACTATATTGCTTCATAGGTAGTATGAATAGTTTACAATAACAAAATAATCTTAATTCTTTCAACTTGTCTCTTTTAGCATTGTTGTCATTTACTTTGCTCATACATGAAAGTATATAAGTACACACACATATACATATATATACATAAACATATCTAATTGAATACATTGTTGCTATTATTATTTTGAACAAACTGTTATCTGTTAGATCAATTCAGAATAAGAACATTTAAAGTTTTCTTATTTTACCTTCATTTATTCCTTCTCCAGTGCTTTTTCCTTTCTTTGCATAGATCCAAGTTTCTCACCTGTCATTTTCTTTCTCTCTTAAGAACTTCTTTTAACGTTTCTTACAAGGCAGGTCTACTGACAACCAATTCCCTCAAGTTTTGTTTGTCAGAGAAAGTCTTGATTTCTCCTTTACTTTTGAAGGATAATTTTGCAAGGTACAGAACTCTAGGTTAATGTTTTTTCTTTTACTACTAAATATTTCACTCCACTTTTTCTTTGCTTGCATGATTACTGAGAAGTCGGAAGTAATTCTTATCTTTGCTCCCCTAGAGTTAAGGTGGTGTTTTTCCCCTCTGGCTTCTTTTAGGATTTTTTTCTTTATCTTCCACTTTTCTGTGGTTTGAAATGAAATGCTTAAGTGCAGTGTCTTTTTGTTGTTGAAAACTTTTGTTTTTTGTTTTGCATTTATCCTGATTAGTGTTCTCTGAGCTTCCTAGATCTGTCAGACATTAATTTGAGGGAAAATCTCAGACTTTATTGTTTCATTATTTCTTCTGTTTCTTTCTCTCTTTCTTCTTTAGATATTCTCATTACACATATGTTACACCTTTTGTAGCTGTTCCACAGTTTTAATTTTGTTCTGTTTTTTTTTTTTCAGTCTCTTTTTCTCTTTGCTTTTCAGTTTTTGAGATATCCTCAAGTTCAGAGATTCTTTCCTCAGCCATGTCCAGTCTACTAAGTCTGTCAAAGGCCTTCTTCATTTCTGTTGTGGTGTTTTTGATCTCTGGACTTTTTTTTTTGGTTCTTTCTTGGCATTTGTATCTCTCTGCTTACATTGCTCATTTGTTCTTGCATGTTGTCTGCTTTATCCATTGAAGTCCTTACTATCTTATTCACAGTTGTTTTAAATTTCTGGTCTGATGTTTCCTCTTCAAAATGTCTTTTTTGCCTTTTAGTATGTCTTGTAATTTTTTCTCGACTGCTGGATACGAGGTACTGAGTAAAAAAACTGCTGAAAATAGGCCTTTAAGAATGTGGTAGGAGGTGTGAGGGGAAGGCAAATATTCGATAGTCTTATGATTAGGTCTTGATCTTGAAGTGAACCTTTGCCTCTGGACTACGAACTTCACATGTACTTCTCAGATTGTTTTTTCCTTTTGGGGTGGAACAGGATGGCTAGAGTAGGCTGGAATTTGATATCTTCTTTCTTCCATGTGGAAGGCTCAATGTGCTAGAGCTGGCTATTTCCCTTCCCCCAGGTCAGTTAGGCTCTGATAGAACCCCCGCAGGTTAGATTCTGGTTAAATAGTTTCTCCTGAGGGCAAACCTTGTTAAGAAAGACAGAATGTCCTTGTTCATTTCAAAATGGATCTTTCCCCCTCTCCTTGCCAGAAGCACAAGTTGATTTTTCTTGGTTATTCACTGTGAAAACCTGGTACAGGTTTAGGAAGTAACACTCGCAAGAGTCTGCCCTCTCACTCCAATGACTTGGTGTCTTGGAGTTTTTAACTCTCAGAGTTGCTTACACTGAACCTCTAGCAACTTGTCAGTTATACTTCAGATTTCCCTATCCTTGCACAGCTTCCTGCAGAACTTTCTGCTCCTGTGCATTGTGATTCTCTGTATTCACCTGTCAGTTCTTCCAGTATTGGTGACAGTTATTTTCCCTGTGACCTACCTCTCTTGTGGATCTAAGAAAAGTTGTTAATATGTTCTTTTTTTTTTCAGCTTTTTGCTTGTTGTTATGATGGAATAGCAACTTCCAAGCTCTTTTCATGGTGGACCGGAAGTCTCAGATTGTATTTTCTGTGAATGCTTTTAATAAAGGTAGCAAACAATCTTTCAAAAACAAATGATAAATATGTTTTCTTCAGGGAAATTATTTTTATACTTTTTATTTTAAAAAATATTTGTATTTGTTTTTAACTGAGTAATATAGTCATGTGGTCTAAGAAGAAAAAATATAATCAAGTATGCATGGAGAAGGTTGTTCACATAACTGTTCCAGTTCCCACTGCTTCCTATAGATAGTCACTTATGTTAGGTTCTTGTATATACTTCCAATATATAAAAGCAAATGCAAATATATATTCCCATGAATCCCTTTTTTACCCAAAGGTAGCACACAATATATATTTTCTCTATAACTTGCTTTCCCCCTCCTAACCATATATCCTAGAGATTTGAATATCTTTCCATATTAATGTAGCTTTCATTGTCTTTTATACAGTTGCATAGTATTCCATTCTGTTGTGTGGTGTACTGTAGTTTATTTAATTGGTTCACTATTGGTGGACACTTGGATTGTTGTTTATAATTCTGCAAACAAATAACCTTGTACACATGTTATTTTGTATGTAAGCAAGTGTATCTGTAGCATATATGACTAAAACTTAGGTTGCTTGGTATATTTTTGATAGATATTGCCAAATTGTCCTCCCCAGAAGCTATATTAATATAATGAACTCCATGGATAAACCCTAGTTTTCTGTTTATAAGTGTTAACCATATTATATGAGATAAGATGGCATGTTGGAAAGTGCAAAGGATTTCAAAGTAGGGAACTTCATTATCCATAATGAAAAGGAGTAGGATATAATAGTTACAAGTTTCCCTCCTACAAAAGCTTTTAAAAATAATGAAAATTCATACTGCCCGTCATTACCAACACTGTGTACTTTATGTTTTACATTAGCCTAATCCTGTGATCTTTTCTGATCACTGCAAAACCTCTCACCAGCTATTTCACCCAGAACAAGTTTCCTAAGAAGAATAACTACTATTAGTCACTTAAATGACATAAAGTGAAATTTAGATGCTCCCTAGAGTAGAATTCAGCTGCCAGGTGGTTTGACCAGCTCACAGCATCACATTTCACTGCAGCTGTGGTGTGAGCTGGAAGTTGTATGGCATGGGTAGCAGCTGGACTAAGCTTCATCAGGTGGGTAGCTATGCAGCAGTGCTGCCAGCACTGTTTCAATGGGCAGGCATTGCCAGCCAGCCATGAAGAGTCCTTCTGCCTTATATGCATGCACTAAGGTGGGCTCCCCAGTAAGGATGCTAAAAGGCATCTAGCTGACAATTGCAGGAGGAGGCTCGGTCGTATTAGAAGTAGTCTGAATCTTGCTGTGAGTTCTTAACTTGAGTCTGGGGGAGTAGGCTCTAAGGTTTTAGACAGAAGGCGGCAATAAAATCAGTATTGCTTGTCATTCTGAATTTTTTATTTTGCCGTCTTATTGCAAAATCACAATCACAGTCAACTTCCAGGAGGCTAGTATTTGAAGCAGAATATATTTATTGTAGGCTATCCCATTATATAAGTATCCCAGTCTTTTTATTCTGGTTCTGGAAGTTTCAGCGAAAGAGAAGAAGAAAAGCTTTCTGTAGCTCATGGGAAAAGGGGGGAAAGGATGAAAGAATATACTATTTGTTGAATGCCTACCCTGCCAAACTGAGCTGGCTGTTTTACATGTAAGCAGAGAAGAAAGCTAGGTTTTTGTTTTCCCATGAAACTTAGCAAAGGCTTTTTGATCTTAAGGTTCTGAGTCGCCTTTCTGACCCAGAAAATGAAGACCAAAATCAAACAGTGCGTTAGGTGTATACATTATTATGCGACAGGGAGAGAACGTTTATTGAGGAGCTGATCGCATTTTAGATGTTGTACAGAACACTGTGGTTGCAACAAAATTAATTGTATCTGTGCAGATAAATCTGCCTAGAACACTGAAGCTATCAAATCTCCATCTCTTCAAAGCCCCATACCTATATGGCTCCTTATCAGGAAAAAAAAACCACCTCACAGATAATAGTTCCCTAGGAGTAAATTTCTTGTCTTATTTTCTCTTTTCATCTCACAGATAAAAATTGTAATATTAAAAGATAATTCTTCCCAACTGTCAGAAACCATTAGAATTTCTACAGCCTGATGCTCTTTAAGGTAAACATGCCGTATGCATTTACTGCAGTAAACTCATCAGATTTACATTTTGATTGTCGAACACTGTACAAATTGCACATAATTGCCTTCTCTACGGCTACACTCTTGCTATTTGAAACTTTTGAAAATCTTCCTCATCTGGAATTCAGTAAGCGATTAATCTTCCCATCAAATAAGGGGACAGGAAATTGTCTTTTGCATTTGTATCCTGTGAGGACACTACTAATTAGAAGCCATTTCCTGCTCTCTGACCGCTTTCTTGCAGCCCTCCCTGGAGGTCCAAGAGAGGCCACGTGACAGCACTTGAGCTGAAGCCCTTGGTGGTCAGCAGTACTTGTCTACACGCCCTGTTTGAAGATAGTAGGAATCCAAATTATTTCCAGATCTGTGCTGTCTGTAGAGGAGGGTTCCTCAACCTAGACACTATTGATATTCAGGCCAGAAAATTCTTTGCTGTGGGGGCTTTCCTGGGCATTTTAGGATGGTTAACAGTAGTCCTGCCCTCTGCCCACCGACGGCCAGTAGCAACCCCCCAAGTTTGACAACCAAATGTCTCCAGATGTTGCTGAAAGTCCCTGGGAGGCAGAATCACTCTGGTTGCAAATCACCGCTCCAGAGCAATTGGAATCACAGTAAGTATCCAAGCAAGGCTGAGCTCACAGGCAATGTTCAAATACAACCATTTGGGTGAATTTCTTCCCTGTCTCCACACAAATGTCAGGAAAAAACTGATTCAGGCATTAGCTGCTCTTCCAAAAGTTCCTTCTGGGTTAGGTGGAATCAGAACAGGGGCTTGACATCTATCCAATCTCCCTGCAGGTGGAGGAAAGGTAGTTCTAGCTTTCATTCGTAAGTTTCCAGAGTCCACATCTTGTTTTCTTTCCAGTATATGCAGTCGGTGGCCTGAAGATGGTAGGTGTAATTTCTAGGACTGGCAGTGAAATTTATCTTTGGGATCAGTAAGAATTCAAATGAATACATTCTTTAGCTTCCATCATCATACTTGAATGAGCTCAAAGAAAAATATATCTTTCAAATATGTGTTTCCAGTTGTGGATGGCAGATTGTTTGTAGTTGGAGGATAAGAGACACCTGACCCCAATACTCAGTAATAGTAAGTTTCTTTAATCATGTGGTCCACTATGCATACACTTGACAGAGCAATGTTAACACTACAGGTGCTTATTTATTTGCATATCTGCCTCCCACTTGTAGATGTCAGCTTCCACATGGTGGGAACCATGCCTGTTTTATCTGTGTGTCCTCATTATCTAGTACAGTCATGGAACATACTGGACCAACAACACTAGACTATAAATTCCGTGAGAGTGGAGTTCTGTTTAGTTGTGTTGCTGCTGTTTTTCTCTGGGTCCTACACAGTGCCTGGCACGTAACAGGCATTCAACACGTGTTTATGGAACAAATGCATGATTGGTAGCCATGCTGGAAGACCGGTTGAATCCTGGCTGCACAGGTCAAAGAATTTTGGCTTCATAGTTCAAACGAATCCAAACTAACTCACTTTAACCTGTTTCAGCTAGGGTTTGAGGGAAAAGAACTTTTCTCCTTTTTAAATGTGCTTTCTTCATAGGCAACCGAAAAGAGAATTCAGTGCTTACAAAAGCACCAACATATTCTGATAGACGAGTGCAAATTGGTGCAAACATAGTTTCTTCCGATGAATGAAGTTTCCTCTATCTGATGCAGCTGAAAGGAATGAACACATGTTTGTGTTACTTTATTAGCGCCTCCTTTCCCCCACATTTTGTTTTTAAAGGCAGTTTAGCATAGTGATTAAGAGCGCCCATGCTAAAGTCTGACTGCCCGAGTTCATACCTGGTGTGAATGTGTAACTTTCAAAAATTGCTTAACCTTGCTGTACTTTAATTTTCGTATCTAATAGATAAGGTAATTTTCTTATCTAATAGATAGCCGAGTTTAAAAATACTACCCACCTCATAAAGTCAATAGGAGGAATAAATGAGTAAAAATCAATAAATGTGCTTAAAACTCCTAAATGGCATACTGTGTTAAACAGTACTTTTTTCTGACATACATATTCAATCTGAAAAGTACTAACATACCAAAAAGTACTAACATACACGCACGCTTACACCTATATATAAATACATATATATCTATACCCTGACCCTTTTTTATTTGCATACATTAGTATATATTAATATATATTATATATTATATATATATATATATATATACACACACACACACACATACATACACACCTTGGTTATATATCCTTATCCTGATATGTTTATATATATTATATGTAATGTAATATATATATTTTCCAGGTGGAGGAATTAGATAAATTCCTGTTTCTCCAACTTTAAAAGTATGTGAACAATTGATAAAAAGCAAAACTCTATAGAAAATCCTAGAGAAAGAATATCCAAGTTGTCAGCTTTGAAGGCATGAAAGCCTCATGCCATTGCAGAGACATAGCTGGCCTCGTGGCTTTAGCAAAAATGAAATGCTAATGAAGAACGCAAAGGGAACGGCTTTAGGGGAAACAAAGGAATAATGTAGC
This sequence comes from Aethalodelphis obliquidens, assembly GCF_003676395.1. Classification (NCBI taxonomy): domain Eukaryota; kingdom Metazoa; phylum Chordata; class Mammalia; order Artiodactyla; family Delphinidae; genus Aethalodelphis; species Aethalodelphis obliquidens. Next base: position 19,971,442 of record NW_020837975.1, read on the forward strand.
AGAAATTGCAGACTCGGGGCCTTCCATTTTGTAAATATTTGGGTTGGTGGAAATTTGTTAATTGAGGCAATTGATTTTCACTTGAAAATGGTAGCAATATCTAATTCATTAAAGCCTGAAATAACATCCTTTGGGCCAAATGGGGTTATTTCATTCTTAACCTCTTAGTGATATATTAACAGTAGGAAAGCATTTGGACGCATATCTTAAAAAGTGCCACATTAACAGGAATTCACGCTGGAAAAAAAATTAAAAGAACCCAAATCTGCACCCGCACTTGCTCTAAGAGGGGAGGAAGCCCCCATGTCCTCCTCTTAGGTAGTATTTTAAGGTCTGTCTGTGTTTAATATTGCCAAGCCTACTTGAGTGATAAATGTAACTATATAAAAATTACTTATTACAAGCTGTCATGTTGCCTCACTCACATCGGCTGGGCTGCAGGCGTTGTACATAAAACTTGAATCTCTACCTTGACAGCGTCAGCTGCACTGGCTTTAAAGTAAAATGCTTTCAGTCATGAATACAAAACATAATTTACCTTTCCATAATACTTCAGTTTGAAACAAGTTGGAGAGCTCGTGTTACCGTCAGACCAGTACCTGTGCCGCGTGGAGAACCAGCAAATTCCAAGCTGTCATCTGAAAGTCACTGCTGCTCCCCTGTCGTCCCTTGGAAGCAAACTTAAGCTGCTAAGTTGTGGGGCCTCTAATTTTTAAAGTCGTATTTATGTGTAATTCCTTTTTGCAACTCCGCAGTGACAACATGTTGTCAAGACGGATTAGCTCGTTCTCTAAATTGGTATTTGTATCGGAATTCCTGGCTGAATGGATTTTTCTCCTCTGGAAGCTCCCAGACTCCTAGCAACAGTTTGTTGGAGAGGTCAGGAAGCATGAACTGATACACACCCACTCCTTAAAATCGAAGCCCGGACTCATCTGCAAACGATGAGCTCTCTGAAACCAGTAAACACGTTTCAAACCAGTGGCTCAGCCCAGCGAGTGAGGCCCCAGCGGCCTTGGACTCCTGGGTTAGTTCCGAATCTCTGCTTAATCGAGCCGCTGACTACAACGTGCGGACGTCAGCCAGATGGAAATTAAATGTGAAGGTTCCAAGGAGCCTCTCCGCGGCACGGCTGATTCATTGTGACTGTTTGCGTGGTTGGTCGTGATGCAGGCAGTATGTGAGGCTGCGTCCGCGGGGACGTCTGCACACCAGCTTCCCCGCCACATCGTCGGCCAGGCCCCCACCAGACCGCGGTGGCGCTGGATCTGTAGACGCCTCGCGTTAGCCCAATTCCTTTTGACAATGTTCACATTCAGTTAGGGCCCAAAGTGCTTGTACTTGTCAGCCGGGATAAATGATAAAGAAAATATTTCCCCCCCGCCCCGTGGAAAGCGAAACGGAATGGCCACTGGAAGGACTTTTCTTGCCTGATCCTCCGTGCGCCAACCTAAGCACCCATCCTTAGGAAACAGCTCCTGCGTTTGCAACTTCTCCTTCGCTTTGGCAGATAATGAAGGCTGGAGAAAAGACAGCCGACCTGCAGGGGCATTCAGTATCATGCGGTGTTCTCTTTTTGAAATTTTAGGACAAGTGAAACATTCTGAAGGAAAACAGGCAGGGCAGCATAAGTCTTGCTGCTTAGACAACTCCCCCTGAGATGCTGGGTGTGGATTTCATCGTTTGCCCGTTTGTCTGTACAGCACCTTTCGCTGAGGAACTTGAAGCAGCATCCAACCAAACACTACTTTTCGTCTTTGTAAAAGCCCCATCGGTGCACATGGTAACCTTTTAACAGCAGCTTGAAGGTTTTCCACCCTGGAGCTCCAGACCTCTCCTGTCCAGCTCTTTCCTGAGGCACACTCTCCTCCCTCCCCTCCCCCAGAGGGACTTGTCTTAGGCAAAGGTACCCCATCCTGACTTCCCAGCTTCCCAGTGCTGCCATTACACCTAGTGTACCAGCCACCCACCTCCTCCTCCTTCAGTGCCGCCTTCTCTGATTGATGGAAACAAGTTTTTCTTTATCATATGAGGTACTGAAGGCACAGAGAGTAAATCCCCAGTTAAAGAGGTAGAGCCCCTTCCCTCTCAGGTGTGCCTCTTGTTCCATATACTTCCTCAGCCGTAAGACGCCTGCAATGGACACCTGTAATAAAACATCATGTCATACCCCCATTTCAACATTTGTTGATTGATACGAATGTTGCCAGTGGACTCTTTCTCCTGCTACAGTTATCTCTTTTCTGCACATAAATATAGTTTCACTTGGACAGTATGTTCTTTTAAATGTATAAGACCTTTGGAGAGTGCCCATTTGAACTTAGAAGCATATGAGCTGTTGTTGGGTCTAGGTAATTTGTTTTATGTGAGGTCTTGAATGAGTCCTAATTGGATATGAATGTCTGCTAAATAATGTTTGCTTGTTTTCAGATACTAATTTATTTTTAAACTATCTAAAGATTGAATGGATTCTTACTGGCTTCTGGAATAAAACTTTAGTATGAGGTAGTTGTATTAGATCAGTTGTCAGATCTGCATTTCTTTTGTCCCACTGATGCCACTGAAATCACATTTATTCATTTGTACCTTTATAAGTGTTCTATTAACTTCTTCTAAATTTATAGTAGCATTGCAGTAATGTTGTAGAGCATTGTTTCACAGATCACTTCTGATTACCCCTGTTCATAAACATGCCTCTGCACCAGGTAAGCTGATTATTCCAAATAGAAATTAAATTCTTTCCATACATTTAAATCACTGTCACATGTAGAGATATATCAGAGTATATAGCTCTATGGAATGCAAATAGGGTCAGCTGGAATGTAGGGAGGGAGTACCTATTCATTAAATAAGAATTAATTCAGAATCCACTCTGGGTTTTAATAACTCTTACTAGGTGCCAAGGAGGATAAAAGATGGTAGATGGTGGTAAGATAAGCATATATTATTTACTGCCAAATTGAACAGTATGTTAATAAGTACTGTAGAAGCTCAGAGAAGTGAGAGATTAATGGCTCCATATAAAGGTAAAATGTGAGTACAATTTGGAAAAGCAGAGTCGAAGGGAGAAGGGGGTGCGGCAGTTACAGTGTTTGCTGTTGAAACTGAATACAGTATGTTTGGAAGACCCCAAGGAGATCAGATTGATCGGAGTAAGAAACTTGGGCTGGGACAAATGGGAGATAGAGTTGTTCAAATGGGTTTAGAAGAAATATGACTGCAGAGGAGATGCTGAGGAGGTTGTATTTATCCTGAAAACCACAGTGAACCAAAGATTCACTTGCCCTGATGAAAGTGTGTGTGTGTGTCTGTGTGTCTGGGTGTGTCTGTGTGTAGTGGGGGGAGGTTAATACTTGCTGAGTGCTAACATGTGCTAAGTATAGTTCTAAGTGTTCTAAGTATATTTTGTCATTAAACCTCATAACGATGAGGATGAAATGGCTATAGTTATTCCAGTTTTCCTATGAACGCTAAGACTGAGAGAAAACATATTCCTGCCCTAAGGCTGTTCAGCAAGTCATAGAAACAGAAGCTGGATCTTAAACTACTTGGCACCTATACTACAGTCTCTAGGGTCTCTGGGGACATCCTTTGACTCATCATTTAAATATTATGGCTCACTAGTTTGTAGAACACGCCAGGTAGAACATACTGGGCAGACATTTGATTTAACACATGGCCTAGAAGTGCTGCTTAGCAACTGCTTGCCAATTATAATGTGACTGGAGCTGGTCAAAGTGATAGACCAACTCTCTCATCTCTTGACTTCAAACACTTTTGAAACTTTCCAACGCTTCATTATGAGTTTCTAGTAATTATGATACATTCAGGACAGACAGACTGATGCTAAAATATTGTTGCACAGATAACTTTCTTTAAATCATTATTGGGCACCGTGGCAGCCTGGAGAATGTGCCTGGTAGACCTCTTGTTAAGAGTGAGGTCATTGACCAGGGCCCCAGATGCTGAGTTTTGAAATCCAGAGCTATGTTTGCCCTGAGGCCATACTGCCCAGTGGGCTGCTCCTGCAAAACCAGGATACAAGGGTTCCTGGAGGACACTGGACGTCTTCGACAGCTGACTTTGCCTGAAGTACGTGCCCAGGCTTTTGCCCCACCTTTCTGAAACTGCAGGGCCACCCAGGTCACTTCCACTCAAGGGTCTCTCACTCTCCTTCCTTCACCGTCTGGTGGCTCTCCTGACCTTTACAGACGCTCTCCCTATTTCCTTTCACACAAGCACTTCCCGTAATAAAATTCTTACACATTTAATCTCATTCTGAAGTCTGCTTCTTAAAAAGCCCAGACTAACAGAGATGTTAATACAACCGTTCATTTTCTCAAACATCTAAAATGTGGGAAGTAACATAAAATAAATGTAAGAGCTATATAAGACATTGATAAATGGATTAGAATGAAGTTCACACAAGAATATTTTAAGAGTGATTTTAGATTTTTTTTCTTGGTTTTCACATGACTCTTATTTTTGAAAAAAATTGATGTGCAACTGTAAAAATATTTTGAAAAGAAAATGTCTATGATCTCATAACCATAAAATGTATTCTCATTTTTGCGTATAACTTATTAGCCCTTGACTCCATGTATGTGTTTTTTATGTAATTGGCTAAAATATGCATACCATTTTGTTGTCTGCTCTTTTATGTAATAAACATTTCCCCTGTGTCTACATAGTTTTTTTTTTTTTTTAACATCTTTATTGGGGTATAATTGCTTTACAATGGTGTGTTAGTTTCTGCTTTATAACAAAGTGAATCAGTTATACATATACATATGTTCCCATATCTCTTCCCTCTTGCGTCTCCCTCCCTCCCACTACATAGTTTTAATATATGTTTAATGACTGTGTGATAACACAGTAGTTCCAAATTTCAAATTTGTTATATTATTCTCCTATGGTGAACTTTTACATTGTTTCCACCCTTTTTTCCCCTATTATAAATATTCTACTATGATCTTTCTTAAAACATTTTGGCTATGTTAAAATATTTTCTGAGCGTAAATTCCGAAGCTAACGTTTACAGGGCCAAAGGAAATGATAATCTTCATGTCCCTTGCTATACTTGGCTATTTTGCTTTTCCAAAAAGGTAGCACCCACATAAAATGAGAATTCCAAATTCAGCTTCATCCATCAGCACTTGAACCTTGGGTATTACATAATGTTTGTCTCCTCTGTTAAGTTAAAAAAAAAATTGCTGTACACCTTCTTTAATTTGTACTTATTTAATTATTAACAAAGATAAACTTTCCAATTGATATATTGTCCAGAGTAAAAAGAAAAAAATTACATTTAATTAAGATAAAAGCATTTACAGTAGATTTGAGTACTGTTATCCAAGCAGGAATAAATATATATATTTTCATTATAGGAATACTCGCTTTGTGTTTTTTTTTTGTTTTTTTTTGTTTTTTTTTTGTGTGTGGTACGTGGACCTATCACTGTTGTGGCCGCTCCTGTTGTGGAGCACAGGCTCCGGACGCGCAGGCTCAGAGGCCATGGCTCACGGGCCCAGCCGCTCCGCAGCATGTGGGATCCTCCCGGACCAGGGAATGAACCCATGTCCCCTGCATCGGCAGGTGGACTCTCAACCACTGTGCCACCAGGGAAGCCCCGATGCTTTGTGTTTTTAAAAGAGTGTTCCTTCCCTTGAATATCAAACAGCTGTTCTTTTTTAGTTCCATAACACCAAGACAAAACTGCAGCCACATTTTACACTAGCAGGTAGAACCCATGCACACTGTAGATAACATTATTTAGCATCATTTATTTAACATCTTTTTATCCCAGGAAAGCAATAGCAGAAATCAGAAAACCTCGTACAGGTTATATAACAGAATCTCATCCTCCCTCATGCATATTCACATTTCCAGGACCAAATAAGAACATGTACTCAGACCAGCCCCCTCTGAAGCAAAGGCAGGCAAGACTGAAATTCCATGTGGGCACCAGAGTCTCATTTCACTGCTGCACATGGTGCCTTCTTCCAGAGAGCTGTCAGTTCATTTGCTTGAGGAGCTGGAAGGTAATTTCCACCTTTTTCGTTTGTTTGTTTGTTTGTTAGGGGTGGGCAAGCACTGAAGGAGAATTAAGGAAGGGACAGTTTTGGACTATTCATTTTGAAAATTCTACCAGGGATCTTCCTGGGATTTTTTCTTAATGAAAATAGTCCCACTGCTGACACTACTTCTAAAATAAGTTTTCCAAAAGCGCCCATTTTATAAATGAAGCAACTGCAATGTGAAATATGTCTTCCTCAAATCATATAACTATTGAAATAATTATGTAGTCACTCAAATAAGTTTTCCTATGACGGACGTTATTACTCCCTCCTCTATTCTCCAAAGCATTTTGCATATAGTTTTATTATTTCATTGCTACCTCATTGTATTTATAGTTCGATTTTTATATGCCTAACTCTCTTTATTGGAATGAAAACTCTTAGTTGCAATGTGTTGGTTATTATTTTATCCCATGAAACTTCTAATAAACTAACAATCAGAAGTTGCGTCCCATTTGGCAGAAGCATTTTATGTGCTTCGTATCATTTAATCCCCACAGCAACTCAATGAAATAAGCACTATTATTATCTCCATTTTACTGATGAGACTTGACGAGGTGAAGACACTTGCGCAGGGATGCACAGTCGCTTAGTGGCAGAGGTGGGATTCACATCAGATCTGTTGAACTCCAGGATTTAAGTTCTTTATTACAACATACTGGGTTATAGCAGAATATCATATTTATGGTATTGCCTTTCTTTTCGTAATGAATGGGCAAGCCTGCGGGATAACTTTGGCCCGTGTGTTTGGGACTTTTAAGAATGTCCAAATTGGGACTTTCCTGGTGGCACAGCGGTTAAGAATCTGCCTGCCAATGCAGGGGTCACATGTTCAAGCCCTGGTCCGGGAAGATCCCTCATACCTCAGAGCGACTAAGCCCATGCGCCACAACTAATGAGCCTGCGCCCTACAGCCCGCGAGCCAGAACTACTGAAGCCTGCGCGCCTAGAGCCTGTGCTCCGCAACAAGAGAAGCCACTGCAGTGAGAAGCCTGTGCACCACAACGGAGAGTAGCCCCTGCTCGCCGCAACTAGAGAAAGCCCGTGCACAGCAATGAAGACCCAGCACAGCTAAAAATAAAAAATAAATAAATAAGTAAATAAATAAAAAGGAGTCAGTGCTGATCTAAATAAACTTAAAAATCAGAGTTGAAACAGTACTAATGCATTTGATACAATATTTATTAAAAAAAAACCCAAAGGAATGTCCAGATTATCAGGAGTCCAGGAGTGCGGTAGCTGGGTGATTCTGTCTCAGGATCTCTACAAGGCTGCGATCAAGGTGTTAGCCAGGATGCAGTCATCCTGAGGCTCAGTTGGGGAAATGCCACTTTCAAGCCCATTCACATAGCTGTTGATAGGACGCAGAAGATCCACTTCCAAGTTCACCCACTTGGTTGTTAACAGGCCTCACGTCCTTGCTACACTGACTTCTCCATGAGGTTGCTTGCTTCCCCCATAATGAAAGACTTGATGGAGAAAGGATGCGATGAGGAACCTACAAGATGGAGATTGTAGCCTAATCTCGGGTGACGTCTCATTGCTTCTCATGTATTCTGTTCAGTAAAAGTGAGTAACTCACTCCAGCCCACACTCAAGAGGATGGGGATTCTGCCAGGGCATGAATATCAATGGGGCAGGAATCATCGGGGACCATCTCAGAGGCTCCCCCTACAAGGAGAAAAGTGAAGCATGAAGAGGGAAGTAACTTGTGGCTAAGTCACACATTAGGTGTATCTGACTCCAGTGTCTCAGCTCTTGGCAACTACATTTTACTGTTACCATAAGTACGTTGTATGCTAGGAAACTCGATAACATACTTGCTAGAGAAATACAAAAAATACTATTAACAGGCTCCTTTAAAGACTTTTATGAGGTTAAGCATGTATCCTAATGCCTGCTTTTAATTATTCAGTTATCAGTACATATATTGTGACAGAAATAGCATGTTTGTCAAAATTAAATGTAATTCCTTTAGAAAATTTCAGCTTACTATTCAGCAGTCGGATTATGTTCTGGTAGTAGCTTTGGTCCGCTTCCGTGATGAGAAGCCCATCTGATACAATTTAGTTCAGAGAACTTGGACAAATGTTAATTAACAAGTATGGCATCCCTGTGTCCCCGGAGCCCTACTGTACGAGGGAGATGATGCTTTTTCAAGGGGACATTGAGAGGCACATCTGTAATTTCTCCAACATGTAACAGATCTTTGCATATATGTAGCAGTAAAGAAAGCTCAAGTGATTTTAGGATAGTTTCACATTTTCAGGACAGCACTCATATTTATTTCCTAGGTGTCTCTCCTGCTCTGTGGGGTACTATGAGAGGCTCCGTGGGAAAAAAAAAGTGTCGTGGAATACGTTTTGTGAATAAGTTTGTGAAATGCAGAGTGATCAGTCTGTGTTGGACGTAGTCATAAACTGACAAAAATCAGAGAAGGGATTTGTGGTATCGTAGTTGTGACCCCACAAACCCTTTCAAATGAGTTGCTGCCTCCCAGGGAAGTGAGCGAGAGGTGGACGGGATTTCTGTAGGCTCTGCTGTAAGGAGGTGAACCTACCTTGTTCCCTCTTATCTTACTGTCCTTTCAGTGGGGTTCCCACCAAGCAAACCATCCCCTCATCCCAAAGAAAAGCAGTTCCATCTTTTTCTCTGTGTTTCTCCCTTGACACCGGCAGCCAGGATGTGGCAGGCTGTGTTCTGCCACCTTTGCCTCAGTGGCAATGACAGGCTTGAAATGGTCAAAATCATATGTAGCTTTTTCATCAGTTTCAAAGAGAGATGCTCATGGACCACTGAGAGGAAAAAAATGATGAATAATAACAAAATATTACAAGGTGCCACAGATGTTATGCAGATGTATAAAATGTTTACAAAGTGCAAAAAATGAATGATTTCACAGAACATGCTGAGTATTTTCTCTTTGTGCCCTTCAGATCTTCATCCTTCTCCCTGTACTCTGTGCACTTGGAAGCTGAAGCTGACTTCCATGGAATCACTGCAGCCTTCTCTTGCACCCTGGCTTTCTCTTGGGTTTGGTCAGTTGGAGGCACCAGCAGAGTATAGAGTGACAGAGGTATTTATTCCCCTGGTTCCTGCTCTGTTGGGCCACAGTTTGCTTTTGGCTGCATGTCTCACCAGCTTTTGGAAAACTTAGTTCTTTCCTACAGCTAAGCGCTCATTGAATCTAGTACTGGCTCCACCTCTTGCCCTGGAGGGTTTCGCAAGGTTGCTAGCCTTCATGGACTTCACCATTCCTTGCTAGTTTCTCTTAGCTGCGCCCTTATTACACTCTCCTTCATTTCCCCTTCTGAGTATGTCATCCCCTTCCTCCTTGGGTCCCCAACTCTAAACAGACTAAATAAAAGTATGAATCAGTGTGATAAAGGACAGCGACTACAGTAACTAATCTAGCTTAGAAAGACATCTGCGCAGAGAGGGCTGTATGTTCTCAAAGTCATTTCTGAGAGGAGTTTTGAACCTTTTCAAGATAAACCGAATATGTGCACTAGTCATGTGACATTTATCAAATATCTCATTGAATTATTGGCTTCCTTTTCATTTGTGTATGGGTCGTCTCACCAAGAGGGAGAGGGACAATTAAAAGCAAAATGAACTAAAGCAACTGTATATATCTCCTACTGGTAGGGCTTCCAGATTTAACAAAAACAAAACGAAACAAAAAACATGATTCCCAGCTAAATTTGAATTTCAAATGAACAATGTAGAATTTTTTAGTATGTCTCGAAATAATTTGATGTGAACATACTTACACTGTATTTTATCTGAAAACTCTTCCTACAGGGCCTTTTACATAGTGTGCTTTTGATACATGCTTCTTGATCAATAGATTTAGATGTTACAGAAAACAGAAGTCCTCCAAAATAATCAGGCACTGGCCAAGGACTGCTATAGGCAGAATGTGTCAGAAATCATCAAGCTTTCCTGAGGCCACACACTCCATCTCTACAGGCTCCCTTGGTCGTAACATCATTCTTCTCATCACCATGTATTATTTCTTATTTCCTCTGGGCTGTGTATCTTCTTAGGGAGGCTGGGGAGAAGGGTAGAGTAAAGAATGTAAGGTTTGGATAATTCTCCCCGTGGGTAGCAGGGAGACCTTGGACAAGTCAGCTAAGCCCCACATGCCTCAGTTTCCCTAACTGTAAAATGGCAGTGAATCATGACTTATTCCTGAGAAGGTTGACTAGGGTTAGAGCTGGAGCACGACCAGCTTAGGTGCACTGACCGGAACATAACAGACACTAAAATAGCATAACTATCATTATACAGGTTGATGGGTGAGACACAGAATTGGCTTCTTGGTAACACAATGTGACTATTCATGGGACAGAGGAAAAGGTCTTACACATTTAGGCTATTGCTGGGAATATCAAATGCTATAATAAATCCCAGAAAAAAATTTTTGTAATAGTGTCCTTTCAGGGGGCATAGAGATAATAACAGGCCAGTAGCTTGCTTTTACAGATAATGCTATCTCTTAACTGAGGAACCACCTTTGAAGTAGAGAAATTATGTAAAGAAATAAAAATTGGACCTTTTGATGACCCTTTACATTTTATGATCGTATCATTACAAAAATTTATTGTAAAATTTTAACCAATTCTGATAGCATCAGCTATGAAAGAAGCATTTTAAAACATGAATTCAGATCTTGTACCTTCGCTAAGAGAGCAGTTAATTTTTATGAACATGATATTGCTTCGAGCTTTCTTTTAAGCATGATGTCTTTAAGTATATCCTATAAGAGAGCCTCCTCAAACGTGTACATTTGCAAAATCTATTTTACCTGCAAATCTTGCCAAATATCTATCACTTCTGCTCTATTTTTTGTTCTCAGAAAGGTATTTGACTCCACCTCAAAATTTGAAAATCATTAAAGAAAAATAGTAAGTGATTACAATAATTCTTTAAGCTTTCAATTAATGTGTGGTTCCATTTGACAGAATGAGATGGAGGAATTTCATTTTATAGATTTGCTTGTTGGGGAGAAGCTAATGTACAGATGGTAAAAGATGGTTTAAAAGGATTAAAGAAAATAAGAACCCTTTGAGGATGTAGTTCATACCTTTATGTATAAAAAGTTTCTAGTTTCTACTCTTATTTTAAAAGAGTTTGCTTTCTGTGGAGAAGCACCAAACACATGGCCTAATTCTATAAATGACTTATAGGAAAAACTCCGTAGATGGGGAATCAGCATGCCAGGGTGAGTTTTGGTTCATATCTGTAACCAAACATTTTAGGTCTCAGTTTCTTCACCTATAAAATAAGAGATGCTGGACTGGATCTTTTCTCCAAGCTATTTCTTGATATTATGATTCTCTACAATATATTTTGCCCAGTGTAGACAAATGATTACTTCAAAGCCTGAATTAAGTGCAGTTAAAAGTCCTGAGAACTAGACTAGTTGCCAAGAGATAGCAACATCTGAGGAAGCCCATCCTACTCAGAGGGGTCCCCTTGGTCCTCTTGGGTCACCTTAACTCCTCTGCAGCGTTGCCTTGTGCCGTGGGGTCCAGGTCTTCCTGTTTCTGTGATACAGGTTCTATTAAAATGCTGTCTAGGGACTCAGACCTGGATAGTTTCAGTGTTATTTAGGCTGGAGAGGGAGGCCCAAAAGAGGCCAGTGAGGGATCTATCTTAATGAAGTCAGTCGCATGGTTTTCTGTGAGGCTGAGCAAAGGCAAGCTGGTAAAACACTGGTTTTGCACTGCTGTCTCCATCTTTCATTTCCATATAGATTCAATAACAGTCTCGAAGCAGCAGCAGAAACAGTGCACTGAACAAAATCCTTTCAAAGAGCTCATTGCTTGAAGAATTTCATGAAGCAGCAGCAGCTATGTAAAGCGGCATGTATGTCATTTTCCGTGAGAGGATTGAACCGAAGAAATATGCTTTTTCGTTGGTGTTATCTTCCTAAATTCTAGATATCTTTATAGAGGTGCTATAGCTAGAGCCCAAATATTTGTATTCCAAATTAGCTTTTAAAAGATTCCATCCTTTTTATCCCCAACCAAGAGTTCAATAAAAACAGTTTGGACTAGCTAGCATGATTTTATGGTTCATATCACCAGAGACCAAATATAAAACTTGAGGAATACGTTTTGCAAGAGAATTATATCTCTTTCCACATATTACCATTTTAAAAGCCTAGCACTTCAATATTTTTCCTCAGTCATCATGGTGGCAAATTGCTACATGAATAACTGTCCAGCTAAAATTAATGATCACTAGCAGAGAGAACGCAAATAGTCAATTTGGAATATATCAGCATGTCTCTTTCTCTTTGGTGCCATAGAATGAGAACAACAATTAAAAGAACAACAACAACACCTGGTTCCCATTTAAAAAAAGAAAGATTGAACTGTATATTTGCAATGCTGACCTCCCGAGACAGAAAGGTGAATAAGAGGTTGTGTGTTTGTGAGTGATGCAAACAATTTTCAGAGCAATGCAATGTTTGTTAATAAGGGCAAATTGTATTTTAACCTCTTCTTAGGCTGGGCTTGGAAGTTTTGAAGTGCTATTTGTCATATCCTGATATGACAGATATGGAAAGCATCAGGGCTTGGGGCCCATGCACAGGCCCAAGGACACAAGGATTCTCAGTTCCAATCCTGTCTCTATTCACGGTAGCCAACAGTAAGTAGTTCAAGGAACATAACATGTTAGGATGCTTCGGGCTCTCAGTGCCTATCTCAGTTGGCTTAAAATTAGCCCAGAAAGTCTGTAAAATAAAGATGGATGGACACTCAGAAATAACATTCTGAGAAGTGCCGTTAGAATAGCAAGACCATCTCTTCTCTTTGAAGGAATCTATCATTTTAAAAAAAATACATATTCCCTGGATAACAGTTATGTATCATGTATTACCAGTGAGAACTTTGAAACTAAACTATCAGTTATCCTACTTTGTGACACCTGCCTAATTGTCAGGTGTGCTCAAGGACCTTGGAAAGCAGCATCTTTGTCTATCTTCTGTCGTCAGTGTCAACCCCCTGGGGGCAGAAATATCATCTTCAACTTCCTTCATTACCAGATAAGTAGATAGCAAATGCTAAAAAGGTTGGCTGACTGACATATGTTGGCCACTGAGAAAATTAAAATTAAAAGGTGGAGTTATTGTTTAACGGCTACAGAGTTTCAGTTTTGCAAGATAAAAAAAGTTCTGGAGATGGATGGTGGTGATAATTGCACAACAATGTGAATGCACTTAATGCCTCAGAACTTAGCAGTGGTTAAAATGGCAAATTTTATGTTATGTATATTTTAACACAAAAATAATGGAGTTATTAAAGGGGAAGGAAAATAGTGAAAGGGAAACTCAGGCTTATTTCCATGTTGCAGTTCACATTTGTTGATTCTTTTCTCTTTTCCCGCTTTTTCTTTGCTAACATCAGAGTGGCTGATCACTGAGCAATGGGGCTGTTAAGATCTGTCATATATAGCCTGAAAATGTTTCCTTTCAAGTATTCTTGATTGAATTGGAAGTTTCTTATTTTCTTATCTGATTTGATACAGTCAAAGAAGAAGAGAGCGAGAAGGAGAGAGATAAAGGGAGAGAGAGAAGGAGTGAGAGAGAGAGAAAGAGAGAGAGAAAAAAACCAGAAAATGACCAAGATTTTATTAATTGGAGGATAACCACATCTAAGCCAGGGCATGTACCGCTGATGGAGATGCCCGACTTTCTGATCCAGTATCTGTACCACTACTGAGACCAACTTCATCTTTCTGCAGTCACTCTGGGGTCATACCTAGTTCTTAGTACCCTTTTTCAGATGTTTAGGCAGAAGCCAAGAAGTTCTGAATTCACAAGAGAACTGTGACCCAAAAATGGGGGGCAGAACCAATGAAATTTAGAAATAGATACTTTAGATCCAAAAAAAGGAAAGGAGAAAAAAAAAAACCCTGCAGTATCTCCAGTGATGAATCTTTGTGATATGATTAATCTGTTATATTTTAACTGTTCTGGAAAAACTATTCTAAGCATGTAAACATTTTCCTGTGTGTGATTTAAAGCAATAGCTATATATATTTAGTTTGCATAAGTGGATGTATCATATAGATATATAAATAGATACATAGATATATAGATGTGTCCATATACTGCACAGAGCAATAGATTAGTATTCACACATTTCCCTCCAAATTTCTTTGGTATTCTTAAGATATACATTTTTCACATGTTAAGATATAAAATATGATTTTATGCATTTTTGAAACTATTAGAATGAAATGAAAAAGCAATAACAAGTCAAAGATGTTGGCTTATAATGAACAAAGCAAAGCTGGTTTGGAATAGTTTGAATTTTTACATAGAATTTGAATGTTGTGATTAATTCCCTTTGTTTCTGTTGTGAAAAATGCAACTAAATGAATTTTCTCCAATAACAATCCTTCAAATACATGAACTAAACTTGATAGCCTATTATTTGGTGTTCAAGTTGGTGGAATGCCTGAAGTGTGTTCTCGTATAAACCAGTTAGTAAATGCAAATTTAGGTAAGATTTTTGAGAATACACATTTCTTACTGATTTCTTATATGGTATAAAAGATAGAGTATTCTGTAAAATAAAAGGACTGGCTAGAAACTGAGCATTCTTCTTTGAAAGCAGTTTTTGACTTGAATGTGTCCTGTGGCAGGTGACAGGTGTCATGATATCCTGACCTATTTGACTTATTTAATCAAAAGTTTAGTGCAGAGTAGAGCATATATACTATTCCCTGGATACAAGAACAGACACAATGAGCTCATTTCTTAACCACTTGCTCATCAGTGCCCTTCTGAAGGCTAAAATACAGAGGTGACTCATCACCTGAAGTCTGTACTGAAGACACTACAGCAAGTAATGGACATCACAGTTCAGGCCCCAGGCATCACCTCCTCCTGGACAGAAGGCACTGGAGACTGCCTTAGAACTCACTGCTCTTATGTTGTATTAAATTTGGTTAGGAATTTTATAGCAAAGAAGGTACAATCTGTTTGCAGGACATATATTAAGCTAACCTTAAAAATGCATTCCAACATACATTAGGTGCAAACTAATACTGTTTGATTCCTCTTATATGAGGTACCTAGAATAGTCAAATTCATAGTCAGAATTTGGTAGATGCCAGGGGCCAGGGAGTTGGGGTGGGGTGGGCAGGGGGAATGGGGAGTTAGTGTTTAATGGAGACAGAGTTTCAGTTTAGGAAGGTGAAAAATTCGGGAGATGGGTGATGGTGAGAGTTGTACAGCACTGTGAATGTTCCTAGTGCGCCTGAACAGGACAGCTAAATGTGGTTCAAATAGTATGTTTTATAGTATGTGACTTTTACCACAATAAAAAAAAAACATTGATAAAAGAAGAGTATGGGGCCAGTCATTTCCCATACATCCTCCACTTGGCTTCATTAGTTTGATAATATCAGTGTCAAGGTTTTGTTTTTCAGAATAAACAAAACAAGATAAACATCATCTTTTGGATATTTTATTTCTGTGTCATGTTAAATATGTCGTGTCTCTGAATCTCAGATTCTTCACCCCTGTAATGAAGGACTTCAAGCAGATACACCCTAAAAAGCCCTTTTAACCATAAAAATTGTAGATTCCAAGGCATAATGGCTGTTGGACATAGACATTCACTTAGAGTTCTTTCCCTGAAGCTCCAGACAGTGAAGCTCAGCTGTGTGTGTGTACTCATCCATACTTGTGTTTGATGGGCACGGGAACATGGGGACATTTTCCTGGCTAGTTACCCTCTTCAGCAGATGGTGTGGGAAGCCAGACCCTCACTTAAGGAGGAAGATCCTCCTTGGTGTAATTCATGTCTGGTTTTATCTTCCTTCTTCCAGAGCCACCCTTCACCGCAGGAGGAGAAGGTACATGGACACCCTCATCATCTCTAAACAACAGAAGTTACTGCGTGGCAGGAGGTAGGTGCCTGTAAGTTCTGCTGGGCAGTGCGGTACTGGAACGCGTGGCTTTTTGTCAATGCTAATTGGCCACGATGGTGATAATTGCGGATGACTTGCAGCCTGAGGAGGGCCAGGAAAGGTGTGAGTTCTACATGATGATGCGTAATTGAATATTGCTCCTCTCTGTTTCACAGCCTTGCGAACACCAGGTCTGGCAGGTTTGAGTCAAGGCCTGTAAGTTGTTTTGCCAGTTTCCTTCACTACAAGTGGCCCAGGCTGGGCTGACCTGTGCCTTCGCTCGTCCCTCTGGCAGCTGCCCATGTGCAGGGCATGCTTCCACATGGCACATCTGCTGTAGCCTCACAGATTTCTTCTTCTGCTTCAGATCCGTGTGTGATGAAGGGTCCTTTTGTGCAGAAATCATCCAGCCTCCACCACACAGTTCGGCAGTTTTGCTGAAGCAGTCTCGGCTGCACTTGGTGAATCAGAATGACATTAGTAAGCTTGCTTTGTTTCTGCTTTGCAGAAAGAGTAATCACAGCAACTACCCTTAGCTTGTGCTATGGCCATATATTTGACAACACCTTCTTAGTAAGACCTCTGTGAAGAAAGATCGTGTGTCTTACCGACAGTAACAAAAAACCTTTACATTTTCTGTGTAGTCGCCTATTGCAGTTAAAGCAAGGAGAAGGTTTTTCTTAAATATTTATTTATTTTTTGATTTGGCTGTGCCGGGTCTTAACTGCGGCATGAGAGAACTAGTTCCCTGACCGGGGATCAAACCTGGGCCCCCTGCCTTGGTAGCTCGGAGTCTTAACTGCTGGATGACCAGGGAAGTCCTAAGGGGAAGGTTTTTGATGAAAAGACAAAACTTGTTTGGTTGCTCAGTTCTTTCAGCGTCTTTTATTCAGGTTCTTTATCTTCTATTTGTCTGAGTTTGTCAGTTGCTATTTGGCATATGAACAGTGGGACTAATAACCTTTTCTCAGTAGCACCTACTCTGATTTTCACTGTACTGTGGGGGAGTCAACACTTTGCAGTGTTTGTTGGCTCTGATAAGAAGCCCTAAGCCTGGAGCTGGAGGGAATTCCAGTGCATCCTTTGAACTTCCTTTGTCCCCTGTGATTGTGCTATAGCAACTGCATACTTTGGGGCTCTTTATTTGTATTTCTGACTCAGACTGACAGGCTGAATGCTTCTTGAAGATAGAGACCACAAATCACTTTTGTTTTGTATTCCCCTTACCTGTCTTTGTGCTCGTTTGAGAAGGTAGATGTATAAGTGCATTAATTGATGAATGAATGAATAAGAAATTTAGGCCTAATATTTGATGTTGACGTTGTTTATAAATGATGTTTTAGGTAGCTAGTCTAATAATCTGAAGGAGATTCCTTCATAGATCTTCAGATGCTAAGTAAAAGTGCTTGTGGTAAGTTTTAACTTTCCTGCAACTCCAAGTTCTTCCCTCCATCACACCTGCACTACCTTTATTTGCCTCTCTGCCAAGCCTGGAGTTCATGGATGGCCATACTCTCATGGCCACCATAAAATCCCTGACATCTCCAATAGCTCCAACCAATTATTATCTTCTCTTCCTTGAAATTCTCTCCTTTCTCTTCTAAGTTGCACCTCTGACCTTCTTCTCCTCACTGCTTCTTTCAAAAGACTGTTCTTTCACCTCCCCAAATATTGGTTTTTCTAAATATTCAGTCTCTGTCTCTTTTCTCTCAATTTTTTCCCTCTCTTTTTGGGGCATCATCTATCATTCATCATCTCTACTCACACTTGTGTCTGTTGCCCTGCCTTCTTTGTTATGATCCAGGTCCACATTTTTATTTGTTCGTTCCACAGTCCTAGTTAGGTGTCCTACCAGCTCCCCAAACTAAACATTTCTTCAACTGAACCAATTTTCGGAGACCAGTTCCTTCTCACTTTCTTAGTTCTGTTGAGAGCACTTCTTTTCTCCTCATCCTCTGGCTCGAGGTCTTGGTATCACCTTTGATTCTTGTGCTCTCATTCCTCTGTTACCAGTGGGAAAGTCCTACAGATTCTGTTCCCTACTAATGTATGTCCAGTTTGTTCTCCCCACTTCATAATGTATTTACCTCACAACTCCTTATCTTTCAAGATTCAATTTAACTAGTCTCCCTAACACAGTGTTTCCATGTAATAGATGCTCAATACATTGGCCAGTGAATGAATGAATGATATGACACGATTCTTCTCCTAAAGGAAATTCTGCTATTTTTACAAAAAGATTGTAATACTTTTAAATTTAAGATCAGGGACTATGTTTTGGAAATATTTTATTCCCTGTACTGCTTATGATAATGTCTTGTGCATATTGGAACTTAACCATTTTTGATTGAATTTGATGCCTTACTTTTTTTTTTTTATGCTTAAAACCTGTGAAGCTACTACTCTGCTGAATTCGTATGTAAAGTTGGAGCTCATTTGGGCAAAATCCAAGTTTGTACAGATAAGGATAATGAAGACCAGGGAATTGATCTTTAGCCAACTCATAACCTCATAATGTTTATTTCATTATTTTTATTTTTTTGATGTTCATTACGTCAGTCACATCTTTTATCACTTGTTTAATTAGAGAATGGGCCTGGGAATAGGCAGAGAACTTTGTGACTCTCATATTCGTAACTGGAGCTATAAATTGAAAAGACTTTCCTATTTGAGGAATTGACTCAATTCCAAATGAGCAGGAACACAGAATTAGAAATAGTACTACCTCAGGAGTTAGGAGACTGGAGTTGTTTTAGTTCTGCTACTATCTAGTCTTGTGGGTGCAGAAAATAAAGTCATCTCTCTGTGCCTAAAATGAGTGGGTTGGGCTGGTGAATGTTCTCTAAGTTTCTTTCCAGGAAAAAACAAAAAACGCCTCTGTGACAGTCTCCTGTGAAGTAGGTGCTATATATCTCTTAAACAGAAACAAAGTCAAGCCTGTAAAAATTTAAACTATTTGAATTTTTAAAAATTAGTCATTTGCAGATAATATGTAAATTGTGATAGAAAAAAATCATAGAAGTCTGAATAAGCCCAGAAAACTAGAGTTCTGAGAATAAGTAGCTCTACCGTTGGGAATCATAAGTCCCCCAGGATGTGGTGTTACCAGCTCTAGTGCAGAAGCCCTTCTGGGAAACTGACCAGCAGGTTTGGTGAGATTCAGTAACCTTCAGCAATTGCCTAGTATTTGTCTTTTATTCCATGTCAACATTTCTAGTAGGAGCTTCTCCTCTGTCTGGCACAGAGTAAGTACCCAATAAATATGTATGGAATGAATGAATTTTAAAAATGTTCTTTGTGTTCCAAGTTCCTTTTCCATGACACCATGATTAGGCATCTGGCATATAATAGGCACAACTGTAAAAGCATGTCGAAGGCATCTCTCTTCAGCATGGTAAGGATAGTAAGATCAGGGACCTTGGAGTTGGACTTAACTTGGGTTTAAAGCTATGGACTTGCAAAGGATATGTTCCTTAATCTCTCTAAGACTCCGTTTCATCATATGTAAAGTGGGAGAAATAATACAAAATTAACTTCCTACTTCAAAGGACTATATGTAGTGAGAACTATATGAGAACATATAAAAATAGTGAAGTATAGTGTATGACCCAGAAATTAAGCTCAATACATTTTAATTCTGTTTTCCTTCCTTTTTTGCTTCACTTTCGTTTGTAGCCACCTCTTCTCTATTATTACACCCATGCAAAACAAAACAAGATGAAGTAATAATAATCACATCAAAGCCCACAGTAGAATTAGAAAACTCTGTGTGCATATGTGTGAGTCACCCTGTGTGTTCCATTGGCCAGATAAGATCTGGTTATGTTATACATGATAATATATACATGACATTTTCTTAGATTTTTAAACTCTTAGGAATTAAAAGCATATATTTTGTGAGATTTTTGTAGTCTATATACATGTGCTTGAAGGTGATTCGTTAGAATTGGATATTAATGATGTAAGTTATTTTAACAGTGTAACATATGATGACATCACTGAAATCCATGCAGGAGAAATGGTTTTTGTTTCACAATTTAATCTATCCCTTCTAAGAGCTGTTCATTGATCAAATTACTTTCATAAAGTGCATGGTAGAGGGCGAGGGTGAGGGTGTGGATGGGGCTGGGTGTTAGCAGGGAGGAAATAAAATGGTCTAAGTATTTACAAATGAGATTTCTCTAGATAAGTAAATGTTACCAGTCAATGTAGATTAAAAAAATAGATAAAATAAAAAAAAAACATCGAAGCTAATGATTCTCACCTGCTTTCTCATTCTTGGTGTACATGGAGCAGAATCACTTGGATGGTAGGATAGGCAGGGCTGGTCTTTGTAAACTATATTTGACCCACAGGAGATTCCACTATCTCCACTGATTATGAGCCCTTGGCAGTCATTATTACTGTTGGGAATATGATGGGAAAGAACAATGCTTGAAAATATCTACGTCTGTTGTTTTCATGGCTTATGAATATACAAACCGTGAGTTTTCAATCAGACCATTTGGTCAGTATCACAAGTTCAGATACAACATCATCTCTCTTCACTCTTGTTTCTTCTTCTACTGACTTGACCATCAATCTCATGCCTTAGGTTACCGTGTCTAGTCCCAACTAGGAATTGTAATGGTGCTAATTCCTGGGAATTTGAATTGGGGATGAAGGAAGGGAGAAGTAAGTATAGACAACTGTCCATTATGAACAAAAAGACTGTGATTTCTCAGAATTTATTTGTCTCTAACACTGTAGTGGAATCTGTGAAACATAGTCTGAATTGGACAGGGCTGCACAGCAGGATTCAAACCACTGAAGTTTGTTTGAGAAGTTCTAGTCAATGTCAGTTCTCTTTACTATTGTTATTTTGGGCAGGAACCTTCACAAGGCCCTTTGGACTAAGGAGTTGGTAACTTGAGGAAAAGCAGAAAGGTTGGAATAGATTTTATTGAATCCCTGAGTTGAAGAGTTCTGTAGCTGAGGTTCTTATCAGTTGGCCGGTGAAGACTGGTCTGTTTTCATTGGTTTTTACTTGTTTGATGCAAAATCAGAAGAATATAGATAACATTACAGTTTTCCTTAAGGCTAAAATATTTTAATTCAAATTGCCATCCTTTATCCTGAAATTTAAAAACATTTTATTGGGAAAGAATTATTTTTCTTATGAAATAATGGTAAAATGAATGGGAGCCTTTAAAAATGTTATTACTGTCATGAATTGGCAAAATACTATTTCAGTCTCTTCCCCCAATTAATAAAATTATGATCTGTGAAAAAACAAACTGGGTAAACTTTGCTCTGTCATCTATTCTAAAGATATTTTAAAATGTGGCTGAACAGCCCTTCCTTTTTTCCCGCCAAATGACATCTTACATGGAAATTTACAGGCAAAGTGGAATTCTCTGAATAAAGTGGAGGTGGGGCGTGGTCTCCTTGCCTTCCGCTCAGCTTCTGAGATAACCCTTCCATAGAATCTTTGGGTTCCCTAAAACATAGTTTTATGTACTTATGTATGCATGTATTCAATTTATTTCTTTCAGCTTTATTGAGGTATAATTGATATATCAAATGGTAAGATATATATTTAAAGTGTGTATCCTGGTGATTCGATATACATATACATTGTGGAAGCATTCCCCCCTTCTCGTTAATTAACACATCCATCCCCTCCCATATTTATCCCTTTTTTTTTTTTTTTTTTTTTTTTTTTTTGCGGTACGCGGGCCTCTCACCGTTGTGGCCTCTCCCGTTGCGGAGCACAGGCTCCGGACGCGCAGGCTCAGCGGCCATGGCTCCCTGGCCCAGCCGCTCCGCGGCATGTGGGATCCGCCCGGACCCAGGCACAAACCCGTGTCCCCTGCATTGGCAGGCGGACTCTCAACCACTGCACCACCAGGGAAACCCTATCCCTTTTTTATATAAGAACATTTAAGTCCTACTCTCAGCTAATTTCAATTTTACAATACAGTGTTATCTACTATAATTACCATGGCTTACATTATATTCTCAGACCTTATTCATCTTCTAGCTGAACGTTTGTACCCCTTAGTTTTGGAAGCAGTGGCTTAGACCAGTGTTTCTCTCAACCTTGGCTTTATTTGACATTTTAGGCTGGAAAGTCTTTGTTGTGGGGTGTCCTGTGCATTGTAGGTTGTTTAGCCGCCTCCCGTGTCTTCACCTACTAGAAGCTGATAGCATCCGCCTCCTCCAGCTTTTTGGATGGAGACCAAAAATGTCTCCAGACATTGCTAAGTATCCCCTGAGGGGCACGATCACCTCTGGTTAAGAACCAACGGTTTAGACAGCAGAAGGACCCACCCAGCGGAGATGTGAAGAGATGAGCTAAGAAGTATTAAATGATGGTTTTTATTTCTTTGGTTTTTGTTCTTTTAAATCTGAAATCCTACTGCCTTTCCTATGTTCTAACTATGCTTTGGCCTCCATGCATCAGGAAAATGGAAGTCATAGCTGAAATGCAAAAAGAAGCTAAGTGAGATAATGCTGAGCTTCTGATCTCCTGAGGACTAGATCTTAGATTAAGCAATAACTATGGAAGAACACTTAGCTATCCTCTCTAACCTGGCACAGGGAATGAATACAAAAGCCTCTGGGCTGGAATAGACAGGCTAGAAATTTTGGAAAGGGAGTAAGAATATTAGGTGAAGTGTGAAAATTCTGTGTGTATGGTGAGGGTGGAGGACAGACTTTTTTAAAACTTGAAGATCTGAGATTAAAGGCACTGTTCCTCTCCCTGTGGGTGAAGGCAAAAAAAGCAGAGAATTGTCCTGTGCCACCATGGCTAGATGCCCAAGAGTAGAAATGGCAGTGTGGTCTGTCTAGGTGTGAGAAGACCAAAGAAAAACTGTTAAGTTTCCTGAAGCCACAGAGGGGGATGGGAGAATATGCAGAGGTTCTTGTGCCTCATTCCCTGCCCCTTGCCAAGTGTAAAGGAAGATTAGTTAAGAAAGATATCCATGGGCACACAGGGGTTTTATCCACATTGGAGGATGTGGAGAACAACCCTCTAGGGACTGGATAAGCCCCCAGTTATGTCTCAACTTGTGGGGGCAGAGATGGGGATTTTGTCTGAGGACCAGACAGGATACAGTGCATCTGAGATGATTCCATCACAGGAGAGATACTGGTCAAGATTGAGAAGTAGATCTATCCACCTCTCTGTACCAATGCCTCAGTCCCTTTGTGTCAACCCCAGAGAGGAGGAGAGGGGTGATGGGTCAGTCTTGAATTTCACTGAGTTTAAACCTGAAATATCTAAGGAAAATCATGATCATGAAAGCAACCAAATTTACCTCAATTTGATTAGATTACATTTTCTGCGCTTTGCTGAATAGAGCTTGAGATAGAAATCTATTCCTCTTCATTCCCACTTCTCATATTCCCCATAATATTGCCAGTAGAATGATCCTGTAAGTAAAACACCTTCATTCAAGTAAACAGATTCAGTACTGAAAAAATGTCTTTGCAAAAATGGCTAAAAGTACCAATGCAACCATTTAGCGACTAGGGTAGCACCAAGCGAAAGAGAAATAAAAACCACTCTGAGATGTAGTGGTACTGAGGTCTGTAGCCTACTTTGAAATGCTTCAAAAAATAAGATGGATAAATTGGTGGATATATGAATATAGCAAAATATTATTTATAGATTCTAAGGGGTGTGTATACGAACATTCACTGCAGAGTTCATTCAGTTTTTCTGCATGTTTGAAAATAGTCATTATAACATGTCAACAAAGCAATAAGGATTGTCACTGTACGTGTGACTAGTATTCAGATTAGGTTTATTATATAGTAGTAGAAATGTCAGAAATGGTTTTAACTCTTTAAATGCATCTATGTGTGTGTGGAGCTGTGTATGTGTATATACAGCTGCTGCCCTGGACTCTTGAGGGTCATTTTTAGGATTAGCTGGCATTATCCCCACTTGCCCTTGCTTCTCACATTTCACAACTCCTCCTGGAATTTTCTAATAATTGTACATCAGTGTGTTGTGGTTCATCATCTTGACTTGACACTTTTTTGGGGGGGTGATGTAAATAAAAATACTTCTCACTACTACTGAGGCCTTTGAAACATAAATTAGAATTCCTTGTCCTAATTTGCCGTTGACAAGTCTTAGAGGCACAGGTAAAACAAAATTCTTGAACCAGCAAACTTGCTTCCACAAGTACAAAGGAATTTCAATAGTAGCCTCAGGAAAAAATGGATGAAACTGTCAGTCACATAAAAGAATTTAAGGGGGGAAAAGGACTGATGCTTCATCAAATGGGAGAATTCAAATGTTTCAGCACGTCACTGACCCCGGTACCAAATCTTACATTCTTTCAATCCCTAAAGATAAAGAAGATGGTTAGATGCCTCCATTAAGATCTACTAGAAAATGCTCACATCTCACATATAATTACATGGACCATTACCCTACGTAAAAATACCAAGTCTTAAGAACTTCTGGTGTGTAACTATTTTGAATGTTTGTGATGTTTCTTTTAAAATTGAGATATTAACATGTAATAAAATGCATTTATCTTAACTATTCAGTTTGATGAATTTTGACAGTGCAGCTGCTATTCAAAAATATTTATGACATTCTTAAATTGAGTCAAAACTTTAAAATAGTTTCAGGTATCTCACTGCTGATTAGCAGTGGTATGAAATCAATAGTGGGTTTTGCTGTAAGTAATAATTTTGAATAGTGCATGATCATCTTGAAGTCGTGTATAATAATGAACTTTCTTAAAATTCACTGTGATACATTTCCTGGGGAGGAAGAAACCTAACTAGTTGACTATAAATGTTTGGTTTTTATAGGCTTTAAAAATCTTAATGACCAAACCTGGGAGTCTTGACTGATGTAATTAATTTCACAGAAATTAAACTTTATTATGGCTGGGGAAAATGAATTCCAAAGAAAATAGTAAATTTGTATTTGATTGGTTTCACCCTTTCCAAGGGTACTGTGTTTCCCAGAAACAAACCGACTGCTATCATGGCCACTAGTAGCCATTGGCAGTGGAACCCCATCCTCCCAGCGCTAGGGATCCACCTCCAGGTCTGTTGTAGGGCCAGACACACATCTGGTGGGTCTGGTGTGCAGTGCTGGAATCTTACACCCTGGCCCAAAGGCTCTTCACTCCAACAGGAACATTAAATATATATCTGCTCTGCAGCAGGTATTGGATAGGTACACTACAGCCCTTATAACCTTGTAACCTCCTTATTATACTATTCCCATTTTCAGGATGAGGCATCTGAGGCTCAGAACAGTTAGAAAACTTTCCAAGGTCATCCAGCTACTAAGTGATGAAGCTCTTAAGTAGTGTTTGTTGAACCCTATTGTCCAGAAAGTCAAAATAAAATTAAACTGATTCAGCAAAAACCCCCACCAAACTATATTAAAACACAGTTTCCTTTTAGGTATTCAAAACACATAGTTAATAAACATCTAGCACCATAAAAATGTTACCACCAATCCTAATGGTTTCTAAACTGTGTTCCTACTTAGAGAAGAGAAGAAGGGGATAACCCATAAATTCAGTTCAAAACTGCTCTACTTTTATCTGTTTAGTTTGTTTATACTCAGGCTGTTATAACAAAATGCTGTAAACTAGATGGCTTTGTAAGAACAGACATTTATTTCTCATAGTTCCGGAGGCTGGGAAGTCCAAGATCATGGTGCTAGCATATTTGGTGCCTGGTGAAGGCTGCCTTTTGCTGTAACCTCATATGATGGAAGGAACAAGCTAGCTCTCTGGGGTCTCTTTTATATGGGTACTAACCCCGTTCATGAGAGCTCCACCCTCATGACCTAAGCACTACTCAGAAGCCCTACTGCCAATATCATCATCTGGGCATTAGGTTTCAACATATCAATTTTGGAGAAACACCAATATTCAGTCCTTAGCACTCATTTCATTTGAACAAGAGTTTCCACGGGAAGGAAGTCTGAAGACCACTGATCTGGTCTAACTATCCCATCTTACAGGTAAGGCAACTGGACCTACAGAGTGGCTTGTATAAGGTTATATAATACCAAAGAAAGTGGGAAAGCCTATACTTTCAGTTCTACTCAGTTCAGTAAGCATATATAGGGTTTCTGCTATGCATGTGGCCCTGAGCTAGATAAGTAAGTTAATATACAAAATCTTGGTCCTCTAGCAGCTCACAGTCTGTGGGGGAACTCAAGTTTCTTGACAACAAGGCCACTAACGTTTGCCCTATCATTTTGCTGCTTGTTTAATTCTGCCAGTTCATACACAGTCTCTAATTGGCCAGTCCTTAAAAGAGAGGACCATACTACACTAATGTCACACTAGAATGAATAGCTTTGCTTGCAACTCACTTATTAGATCCGCTTCCCTGCTCCTAAGAGGTTAGCTGCAGAGAATTGTGTACTTTGGGAAGAGGAATTAAGGAGAGAAAGAAGGGGATTGTCTGAAAGATAAAGAACTAATTGCTGAGGCGTCCTGAGTGGGTGGTAGGCATGAGCATACAGCAGACAAACTTTGACTATACTGTGTCTTAACCCAAACCCCTTCTAGGCTTTAGAGTCTTGTGCATGGTACTGCAGGATCTTGGAAAGTCAGATAGCCCAAGTAAAAGTGTAACCATTGCCTTTGGCATGTAATAATCCTTAACAATGTACTAATAATTGTAATAATTCTTAACATCAGTTTTCTCATCTCTAAAATAGTGATTACGATAGTACCTACCTCCTAGGACTTAATTGAGATGATGCATACAAAGTATTTGGGACAGTGCTCAGTAAAAGTGCCTCATAGCAGTCCTGACTATGGAATGGTACCCCGACTAGGTGAAGGGAACTGGCTATATTTTGAGTTGAATCACAATGACCTTGCCTGGTCATCTGGCCAGGGCATTGGTTTCCTGTGCTTATCATAAAGTCAGAGTTCTGGGAAGGTACCTGGAGAATCTCTGCAAGGCATCTTGAATTATTCTTATTTTTGACTTGCTTTCAGAATTAGCTAATTCCTGGAGAGATAATCCAGATGCAGATTATAAACTTGCATGATAGACCTGCTCATGTGGGGAAAACCCATGGCTTCCTGACAGTGAACTTGGTCACACCAACCAAGAAAAGAAAGGCCCTTGAGCAGATGGGAGCACAATTGCTTCTCTCGATGTTATCACTCCATTAACCAATGCTAGCCCTCTGCGCAGGTGGAGGTTCGTGTTTGAGCGCCATTGAACACTACCCATTTCCCTAATGCATCATAATTAAACACCTGTGCTAAAAAACGTCTCACTGATCCACTGTGGCAATTTGCTGGGTGCTCAACAGTCCTTGACATTTTCTATATCATACTTGGGAGGGTGGTCTCAAGGTTATGCTTTGGTTCTCTTAAAAAAAAAAAAAAAAAAAAAGGAGGGGGTAGCCTCCTTCCACTCTGTAGAAAACTCTGAGGGGTGGATTTCAGGACCTTTCAAGGACGCTCAGGTAAGAAAACATTTTGTGAATTTGGGAGCCATTTGTGCTTCCTCAAAAGCACAGTAATTGGGGCTTCCCTGGTGGTGCAGTGGTTGAGAGTCCGCCTGCGGATGCAGGGGATACGGGTTCGTGCCGCGGAGCGGCTGGGCCTGTGAGCCATGGCCGCTGAGCCTGCGCATCCGGAGCCTGTGCTCTGCAACGGGAGAGGCCACAACAGTGGAGCACAGTAATTAAAATACATTGTCCAACAGTAAGATGACACAAGAGCTATGTATTTTTTTAAAGACATCACTGATGCAGTGAAGAGAATGTCTGGAAATGCAGTGCCTTTTTAATGAAGTTGGCTGTGCTAAAATGAGGAATATATGTAAAACAGGTGAACCAGAGTTGTCCTGTGTCATAAGGCTCAGCAAAAAAATGACGCTTTTAGGTTATCTTGTTCATAGTTGCAATACACATCCATACCCCGTTGAGTATTTTTCTTTCATCTTGAACAGCAGATAGCAAACAGGTTTGGCCCTGGGCTAAAAGTGTGGCTTGAGTGAAGCCTATCTTCAACTTGTAATACTTCCCTTTCTTGGTGGTTACCTCACATTTTGGGTGTTGTGTGTCTTTGCTCTTTGAGTTGTTCCTTCCGTCAAAACAAGAGACAGTAAGACCTAATGGATACTGTTTGTTGAGTATCTATCTATCTACATCATCATCATCGTCTGCCTTACCTGTATTGTTCAGGTAAAGTGAATAAGGTACATTTTTAACCCCCATGTTATACATGAGGGCATTTATACTGAGAGAGGTTAAGGCATGCTTATCATGTCATATAGCACTTAAGTGTTACAGTTGGGAATTGAACCTACAATCTGTGGGACACTAAAGTCTGTGAACCTTCCACTCATGAGGGGCGTCTGAATCCATGCTTTGTGGTTGGTGATTACAGTATTTCTATAGTTAACCTTTCAACAGTGTATCTTCTCAACTAGGAGTTTTAATTTTAAGCTTTTAATTTCTAATACTGGAGGTTAAGGGAAAATCCTGTACATTATCAAGAAGATAGGGAGAGCCTTGGAAATCCCTTCAGGTGTATGTGGTATAAGTAGGGGATTCTCCAGATTTTTCTTGCTTTTGTCACTTTAAGTGATGGATTGTGGGAAAGATCTGTACCCTCAATTCTCTTCCCCTTTGCCCTTCTTTATCTTCCCAGAAAAATCTACAGCCCTGCATTGATTCCTGGTCTGTAGAATGAGCAAGAACCCCTGAGGAAAATATCATCACTGTGGGTTTGGTGACTAGTGCTATAATTTTATGTTTCCAGAATCAAATGAGTCCTCACTTCTTCTCAGTGATTCCCAATTCTTCCATTCGTAGCAATAGCAATTCCACATTTTTATCATGTTCCACGGGATTTAACTGTCTCCCAGATGATGACCTCACCTACCATTCACAGAAAAAAAATGACAAAGTTCTCAGGTGAGAATTTCATATGCTCTCTGGGAACTCAATGAATATTAAAACCACATCTATTGATTTTCTCTTTCTCTCTTTTTAGGAAATGATGTGTCTGTGCTCTTACTCAGAAACAATCATTGCATCTCTGTTCTGGATCCTCTTGGCCTCCCTACCTTGCTTCATCATTTATTCCTTTTCTCTTATGCAACTTTTATATTTTCATCTCAACTGATACCTTCCTCTTTCTTATCTTATACTCTAATTTCTCCTGTCTTAAAAAGAAATAATAATTTTGAAAACTAACCATATTTCTCTTGATTTTGTATCTCTCTATATTATTCTGTCTCTGTATTTTTCTTTCAGGTTTGTTGGTGTGTGAAAGACTGACTTTTTTTTTTTTTAATTGGGGTATAGTTGCTTTACAATGTTGTGTTAGTTTCTGCTGTACAGCAAAGTGAATCAGCTATACGTGTACATATAACCCCTCCTGTTTGGATTTCCTTCCCATTTAGGTCACCACAGAACACTGAGTAGAGTTCCCTGTGCTACACAGCAGGTTCACATTAGTTATCTGTTTTATACATAGTAGTGTATATATGTCAATCCCAATCTCCCAATGCATCCTACCCCTCCTTTCCCACCTTGGTGTCCATACGTTCGTTCTCTATGTCTGTGTCTCTGAAGACTGACTTCTTAACCATCCAGCCCCATCAACAAGCCAGTGACTTCTACTACCTACACTCTGATGATGTGAAATTCCGTATCTCTACCTCAGATCTTTACTTTGAGTTCTTGTTGACGTTACCACTTGGATGTACCATGGGATCCTCAAACTCTTTTTTTTTGCGGTACGCGGGCCTCACACTGTTGTGGCCTCTCCCGTTGCAGAGCACAGGCGCTCCGGACGCGCAGGCTCAGCGGCCATGGCTTATGGGCCCAGCCACTCCGTGGCATGTGGGATCTTCCCGGACCGGGGCACGAACCCGTGTCCCCTGCATCGGCAGGCAGACTCTCAACCACTGCGCTGCCAGGGAAGCCCCCTCAAACTCTTTATGCATTCATTCATCATCTCCCCTTACACACCTCATCCTGCATCTTATTTCTGATCCTGATTAAGGACATCGTCTTCATCCAGATTCCCAAGCCAAAAATTGAGGAGTCTTTCTGTATACTTCCACCTCCCCACTTTCTTTCCAAATGCAATTTGTATCAGTTCTTATGCCTAAATATTCCTTAAATTTGTCTTTTTTGTCTTATTACCAAGGCTTCAGTTCAGCCCTTCATCGTGTTGCCTGGACCACTCAGCAGTCTCCTGATTGTTATGATTATTGCTATTGGAAACAGAGAAATCAGTTAAAATATTTTGCAGCAGTTTACTCCCCAAATAAAGGTTTCCTTAACTACGGTAAGGGCTTTGGAGACAGAGGCTGAGGGAAGCTTTGGCAGGGTGACCAGTGTGAAGAAAACAAAGAAGGTATAAAATAGTGAAAAATAGTGAAAAACTAGAAAGATTACATTACCCCCCAAAATGAAGTACTTAGGTATAAATCTAGATGAAAGATATCAAAAAAAAAACCCTTAAGTAAAAGGAGAGATTTTCCAAGTTTATGGATAGGAAGATTCAGTATTATCAGGATAGCAATTCTTCCCAAATTGATCTATAGATTCGGTACAATCCCAATCAAAATCCCAGGAAGTTATTTTGTGGATATTGACAGACGGATCTAAAGTTTACACAGAGAGGCACAAAACTAAGAATAGCCAACACAATATTGAAGGAGAAGAACAAAGTTGGAGAACTGGCAACTTCAGTTGGAGAACCTGACTACTTGACTTACTATACAGCTGCAGTAATCAAGACAGTATGGTATTGATGAAAGAATAAACAAATAGATCAATCGAACAGAATAGAGGGACCAGAAATAGACCCACATAAATGTAGTCCACTGATCTCTGACAAAAAAGCAAAGGCAATACAATGGAGCAAAGATAGTCATTTCAATAAATAGTGCTAGAACAACTGGACATCCAAAAGCAGAAAATGGATCTAGACACAGACCTAACACCCTTCTAAAAATTAATGCAAAAGGGATACAGACCTAAATGTAAAATGCAGACTGATAAAACTCCTAGAAGATAATATAGGAGAAAATCTAGATGACCTTGAGTTTGGTGATGATGATGTTTTAGATGTAAGAGGCATGATCCATGAAAGAAAAAAATTGATAAGCTCAAGTTCATTAAACTTTAAAATTTATGCTCTGTGAAAGACAATGTCAAGAGAATTAGAAAGTGTACTACAGACTGGGAGAAAATATTTGCAAAAGGCACATCTGATAAAGGATTGTTATACAAAATATGATAACTCTTAAAACTTAACAATCAGAAAACAAACAACCCAATTAAAAATGGGCTAAAGAACTTAACAGACGCCTCACCAAAGGAGATGTACAAATGGCAAATAAACATGAGAAGATGCTTCATATCAAATGTAATCAGGGAAATGCAAATTAAAACAAAAATACCACTGAATACTTATTAGAATGGCTAAAATCTGGAACACTGCACTGACAACACCGCTTTGGAAGATAGTTTGGCCATTTCTTACAAAACCGAACATATTCTTTTATTCCATGACATTCTTCTCCGTGGTGAATGGACTGATAAACTGTGGTACATTCAGACATTGGAATATTATTCAGTGCTAAAAAGAAATGAGCTATAAAGCCGTGAAAAGACATAGAGGAAACTTAAATGCATATTACTAACCTAAATAAGCCAATCTGAAAATGGTTCAGTCATCACACTGTATGATTGCAGCTATATGACATTCTGGAAATCGTAAGACTATGCATACGATATGAAGATCAGTGCTTATCAGACTGGCAGGGAAGGGTGGGGAAAGAGATGAATAGGTGAAACATAGAATTTTTAGGATTGTGCATATACTCTGTTTGATACTATAATGATGGATATATGTCATTATACATTTGTCCAAACCCATAGAATGTGAAACACCAAGAGTGAACCCTAATGTAAACTATGGACTTCGAGTGATTATGATGTGTCAGTGCAGATTTATCAGTTGTAACAAATGTACCACTCTGGTTGTTGAGAATGGGGGAGGCTATGGATGTGTGGGGGTAGGGAGTATAGGGGAAATCAATATACTTTCTGCTCAATTTTGCTAAAAAAGTAAAGTCTTAACAATAACAATAATAAAGAAAAGAGAGCTGACCAGGGAAATGCAGGAGATCTCTCAAGCAGCCCAAGACCCACTTGAAACACTCTATCTAGTGGCCCCATTCTGCACACTTGATGCCTCCAGCAGCTCCTATATAGGCGAAGAGAAAGCGGGCATGGAGCTTTGTAGTGGGTGGAGATTTTTGTGAATGTTAGGGTGAGGCAAATATATTTTGCCTATGGGATGGATATGAGTCTTTAGGGTCAGTAGATAAAGTATAGTAGACATAATAATGCCTTTCTGAAATAAATAGATCCTAATCCCTGGAATATATGAAAATTACATCATGTGGCTAAAGGGACTTTACAGGTGAGATTAAGTTAAAGATTTTGAGAGGGGGAGATTCTTGATTCTTATGGTGGACCCTAAATATAATCAAGAGTGTCCTTGTAAATGGGAGACTGAGGAAGACTTGACCAAAAGGATAACCTTATGTGATCACTGGAAAAAAAGGTTCAAGTGATGTACTTTGAAGATGAAGGAAAGGAGCCATGAGCTAAGGAATATAGGCAACCATCAGGAGGTGTAGCAGGCAAGGAAATAGATTTCTCCCTCAGAGCCTCTAGAAAGAACTAGTTCTGCTGACGCCTTGACTTTGGCCCAGTGAAACTGACTTTGGACTTTTGATCTCAAGAACTTTACGAGAATACATTTGTTGTTTTAAGCTGCTCAGTTTGTGGTAGTTTGTTATAGCAGCAATAGGAAACTAATACAGGCTTGATTCAGAGTTGAGGTTTCGGCAGAGACGTGGGCAGAAAAGAAAAAGGCAAGATAGTAGGGAAGAGCTGGGACAGAGTAGCTGAAGTGATATTCCAAGTATTCAGTTTATTAGGGCAGAAGTGGAGATGTACAGGGACTGATAGGGAAAAAGTAGAAGGCTCAAGGGATTGGAGAGTCCAGCGCAGGACCAGGAGATTTCTACTTCGTTTGAAGTATTTGGGTGAATTGCTTGTAAATTATACAAATTAACCTGAGGTCAAAAACATTCCCGTACTACTGCAGCTAGTAATAATATAAATATCATTAACAATGGGTCTGTAAATTCATATAAATATCTTTGTTCATTTGTGGGACCAACAGATATTGGGTTGAAAGATAAATGGGTGTAAACATAAGAGACTATAATTTCCTGAATATTGTGGATTTTTCTAATAGGCATAACAGTGTTAGAAATTCTCTCTTTCATCTTCAAATATAGGTTGATCAAGTTGTTAACAAAATATTAAAAGTACATGCTTCATATATACACTACTATATTTAAGACAGATGACCAACAAGGACCTACTGTATAGCACTGGTAACTTTGCTCAATATTCTGTAGTAACCTAAACGGGATAAAAACTTGAAAAAGAATATTGTTAATCAACTATGCTCCAATACAAAATAAAAATTTTTTAAAAAGTACATGCTTCAGTAAAAATTGAGGAAAATAGTAGCTCAATCTGCATTAAGATAGAAATGAAAAAAAAATCAGCTAACAAACCTGAAAATCTGCTCTTTGATAAAAATAAATAAAATAATAAAACTTTGTGATATATCTGAGTTCAAAGTAATGTCACAAGAAATCCACACTCACAAATGCACACACACATAGGCAATTATGTGACTAGTAGAAGAGGTATAGCAAATTTGGGAACTTAAACATATCAAAGCCCATTGCAAAATATAATAGCAAATACAAGCCAATTTATTATTTGGATATCCATAAACAGTCACCAAATAAATATTTCAAAACTATTCAAAAAGATGTGCTCCTTCTAGATATTGTCTCACCAGAAAAGTCTTTCTGTACTAAGACATACACTTGGCCATAAGGCCATACTATTATAGTGTTCATATCAGATTCATAAGAGTAATACGGATGCATTGTATTTATGTGACACTTTGCTGGGTACTTCTGTTACCTAGGAAAGTCTGCCTTCTTTTAGCGCTATTGGATGACTTAATTTATAGAGAAGGTGGCTGTCACTTTTTTCTGCATCTCTTCTCTCCTCTGGGTTGTTATGTCTTTCTATTGCTGTGAACTTCATGTAGTCTAACTATAAACCCATCCAAAGGAAAACTTAAACAGCTTCATTGTCAGCTGGACTGTATGCCTTTGTTCTGTAAGCAATAAAGCTATATATCCCTGGCTAAATGTAAATAGATGAGGTTTAGTATTATCTTTCTAGAGATAAACTACAATTGTTGATTTTTCCACACTGAATCGTTCAATGGATTTTTTCCATGTGAAGTTTTTTATATGCGAATGAAAAGTATGGCATTAAATAGCATAAGTGCTATTTAATGGCATTAAATATGTATTGTATGTATGGCATAAAGTATGGCATTAAATAGCATAAGTATGGCATTAAATAGCATAAGTGTGGCATTAAATAGCATAAGTGTTTAAGTAGCACTGACATGGTAAGACTGGAAAATTATTTTCTAAGTTCTGATTCTTGTAATGCATTTAAAAGTCAGTACAACAAAACTGTCTTTGGCAGTAACACATTTCAATCATTCCAACAATTGTTACAAATAATATACTGACTAATTGCATCAAAAGTGTATTATATATTAGGGCATAGATCAGCAAATTCCAGTTGATAGACCATACCTGGTCAGCTACCTGTCTTTGTAAATAAAGTTTTATTGGAACATTGCCACACTTTTTCATTTACATATTGACTGTGGCTTCTTTAGCTCTGCAAGGACAGAGGTCAGTAGTTGTACCAGAGACCTAATGGTCTGCAAAGCCTAAAATATTTGCAATCAGTCCTTTTAAGAAAAAGCCCACCAACATCTGCATTAGACAAATATGCATGTGGTACTTATATTGTGCCTTATTTTGCTATTTATCTTGAATGTTCTGAGATAATTTTGATTTCAAATTTTCTTTTTTCTTCACAAATGATTTAAGGGTCCTAGGAATTCTAGCCTCAATACCCAAACTTCACTTGTGCCTTCTTGACAAAATTTTTTTTTTGAAAATGTGGTGCCTATTTCTATAGTGTACTCCTTTCCTTTTAGAAAGTAAATGAATATTGAATTGCCTCTTATATTCATGTGGTATGAGATTTTATCTAATGTGTGATTTCAAATCCTGTGAGTTAAATCCATAAATAACAGAGCCCATTCTGTGCAGTTTTATTAACAGTGGTAACTTCTTAAAAAAAAACAAAAACAAAACATTGGTAACTTCTTTAATGCCACTTTCATGAACTGTCTGACTTCAGACTCCTCATGTGATTGTGGTGTAAGCTAACTTACCTTACCTGTAAAATCAGACCAATAACTCTTATCTTCAGGGCGATGAAGCCCATTGGACTTCAGAGTCTATGCTCTTGACTGCTACTCCATGTTTAGTTGGCAGTGATGCTTCTTGATTGCCTAAAATATTATTAAGGGTCTCTTTGTTCCCCCCAAGAGTCGCATATTTTGTAAAATGGGAGCCCTCATCATCTGCTTTCGCATGTTGGTCTGTGGATCTCCATTAACCTGTGGCAGGAAGCACGGGCCACTCTATATGGGCCCATCTGTCTTCACACAATATGTTTTGGTATATTGGGTGGACAAATGAGGCATGCGGTCCTTGGAAAGAAGAAGCAAAAGGGAGGTTTTCTCCTCTTAAAAGGAAGCCATCCTATAGTAAATATGCTGCTCTTTGCATTCCTGAGAAAGGTACGTTTTCTTCTGGAGTCATGAGGAGGCAACCACATAGACCATGAATTAAATAGACAAGGTCCTTAAAAATACTCAATGAATTCTCTCTCCCAGGGCACCGCAGTATTTGTAAGTGATCTCCTATAGGTGGTGGTTTAAATTCATTTGGACCCTTGTGTGCAAGTGAATTTGTGTTGAAATCTTTTTTCCTAGAACAAAGCTAATGGAAATCTAATTCTGAGAAATAAAAATATACGTTAAATGCATTCAAATTCTCAACCATTTCCATTTCATTGGTTTTGGAGGAAGTTTAGTGACACTGCCCATAGGCAGAAGACAAATTCAGAAAAGATAGGAACCTGCCTGTATAGAAGATTTTGTAAGAGTTAAAATTCCTAGTCTTATTTACTAAGAAAAAAGGTTTAGTTAGGATTAAAATTACAATGCTTTCTATTTTAATGAGTACTGAAAATGAAAGACCCAAGCAGGGCTCTGTGACCCCCCAGGAGTGCTGGGGGATTCTGTGATGCTAGTGAAGGATGCATTTTAGAAATTTAACTTCTCTTTCTGTATTTTTATTGATGAGGCTTTTTAATCATTTTATTGATGAGGCTAAACAATCATTGAGACTGTTCCTCCACCC
This sequence comes from Aethalodelphis obliquidens, assembly GCF_003676395.1. Lineage (NCBI taxonomy): Eukaryota > Metazoa > Chordata > Mammalia > Artiodactyla > Delphinidae > Aethalodelphis > Aethalodelphis obliquidens. Next base: position 20,007,891 of record NW_020837975.1, read on the forward strand.
ACGCCTCCATCTAGCCAACTCTCAACAGCACCAAACCAGGTTAATGCAACTTCTACTCTTTCTGTGAATGGCCCAAAATACCTGGATTAGGAATTCTATGACTCTCTCATTAGGTTCATTTTGTGCTGTATTTGGAAATATCTATTCCATTAAACCAGTTGGTGGGTGACACTACTCCATGCACACAAAATGTTCTCTGTGACCTTGCTAGAATGGCTCCAGATGAAGCTTTCCTAAGCTGCCTAATTGTTCAATGTGCCTACCCTCCTGGTTCAGGGTACAATGTGAGCGCCTTTCTGCCGTCCACAAAAGGCAGGTACTCACCTTCAGCTCTGCTTTACTTGCTTTCAACTCTCACCTCTGATCCCTTAAGATGAGAGATTAAGAGCCATCCAACCAGTAAATTCCTGGTTCATTCCTGACCAGGCAAATTACTTAACCTTATCTGTAAAATGGAAATTATAACAATAGTATTGACTTCATAGAGTTTTATAATGAATAGATATTTTTAAAGGGCTTAGAAGAGTATCTGTGCCATGTTGTATACCTCCAAAGAATTAGTTCTAGATAATAAAATCAAAGTGTCCTCTGAAATGTGCAAAGCAGCATTTGTACAGAAATAAGCAATGATATTAATGTTCATTATTCTTATTAAGCTGAATATCAAATTAGCTTATATTTATAACTTCACTATGGTCTTATTCTTTGTTTCTTTTTGTTTATTTTTTCCCTTGTCACCTTCAATCTTACTTAGAACCCTCTCCCAACCGGTCTTCCACGGATCTATGTCTGGTGTATTTCTATTCTGTGATCTTGTTCACAGGTCACTCAATGCACTCGTTGTCACCTCATTCTCCAGCTATACCTCAATATTGGTTATGGTCTTCTTGGGAATATAAAACAATGGTATATCTTTCCAGAATGGTATATCAATAAGCTTACTATGTGTGTATGTGTGATGAGTTAACTAGAACCAGGACATAACTCCAAGCATTAAGGTTTTGTGGGATTTGTTATTTGTATTTTTCCAATTCCTTTTGCGTTTATATATTTTCATAAATAAGGACATAGCCCATCAAGATGGCTGTTACATGAAAATTCTGAAGACCCAACTCAATTTCTCTTCTTACTTTTTTATACCCACACTCCCCAGACATACTTGCAGATGTATCTTCAGCCTCTTCTTGGCAGTGGCCAGGTGTCTGACCCCTTGAACGACCAAAAATTATATCTCAAGCTCCATGTTACTCTATCAGAGAAGTACACTTGGGGCTGCTACGGAGACCCTCATTTGCCATTTTGAGTTTTGCTGATTTTAGCGATTGAAAGAATGATTCCTGAGGCATAAACTTGACTGTAGGTCAAAGAATGTGACTTTCTCCAATTCTAGCAGTGGCTCTGGTTCTTTTATCTATAGGTCATCATAACCCACCTCCACAGTGAAAATCCCAGGCTTCTATTCTTAAATTCCTGACCCAATAATCTGAAGAATACCCCAATCTCCTCCCAAAGAGAGACTTTAACTTCCTTTTTCTAGTTCTGCTTCTAGAGAACGGATGCCTGATCCTAAATCTTACTTCTGTGACTGGAAAACTGCTACTTACTGTTTGGTCTCCATTTCTTTGGCTGACTACCCTGATCTGAGAGGTCTAACTGCTGGCCCGGATGGAGATTTGCAGTTCCTATATATCTTGGGTATTGTGTTTCTATATTAGGTGGACCCTTCTCTATTCACAGAAGGCTTCCTCCTCAGTACCTTCTAGGTCATTATCCTAATTCATCTCCAAGCTCCTTTCTGCTTTAAGTAACTAGGCTACAGTTGGGCTGGTTTCAAGTTGTGACATATTACAATTATAGAATAATATGTAATTGAATATTAGATTGTGTATTGTAGTTCTATTTGAGTATATAAGGTTTTTAAGAGATAATATGAATCAGAATTCTTTCACTCATTATTTATTTTGAAATTTCATATTTCAACTTGTAGTTCTAATAATTTTTATTTTATATATATTATGATATTTCTATATGTAAACAAGTTAAATATTGTTACACATTTCTAATGAACTGAACTTTTTTTTTTATTATGTTGTGACTGATCTTTCTCCTTATAATAATGCAAAATATATTGTGCTTGATACTAACATAGTTACAACAGATTTCTTTTGGGTATTAGTTGCATGGTTTACCTTCCAAACTTTCTGTATATATATGTATTAGATGTGTATACATATATATGTGTATATATATGCAAACTGAGCCCTTTTTTGTCTTCAGAGCATTTAGTCTACTTTATTTAGTGTAATTACTAATACATTTTAATATATTTGGCTTTATGTATACAATTTATTTGTGTTCTCTCTTCTGTCTATTCTATATTTTTCTTTCCATCCTTTCTTTGGTGTTAATTCCATTTTTTCCTTCTAATGGTTCATAAGTTATACTTCTTTTACTGCTCATTCTGGAAATTTTATGGTATACATTTTTAACTTGTCAAAGTCAAAAGTTAATCATTGCCCTCACCTTCTAACCTGATAATGCAAGATTCTTAAAACATTTAACTTTATTGTTTATGCTTCTTCTTAAGTTAGTATTGTTCTGAATTTTACTTCTGGGTTGGCATTTTAAAACTCCAAGACATTATTATTGTTCTATTTAGTATTTATTTAGAACTACCCCCATTATGTTCTTCCATCTTTGTTATTTGTTTATTATCACATCCTTTTTTTTTAACATCTTTATTGGAGTATAATTGCTTTACATTGTTGTGTTAGTTTCTGCTGTATAACAAAGTGAATCAGCTATATGTATACTTATATCCCCATATCCCCTCCCTTTTGTATCTCCCTCCCACCCCTCTAGATGGTCACAAAGCACCGAGCTGATCTCCCCGTGCTATGCGGCTGCTTCCCACTAGCTATCTATTTTACATTTGGTAGTGTCTATATGTCAATGCCACTCTCTCACTTTGTCCCAGCTTACCCTTCCCCCTCTCCATATCCATAAGTCCATTCTCTACATCTGCATCTTTATTCCTGTCCTGCCCCTAGGTTCTTAAGAACCATTTTTCTTTTAGATTCCATATATGTGTGTTAGCATACAGTATTTGTTTTTCCCTTTCTGACTTACTTCACTCTGTCTGACAGACTCTAGGTCCATCCACCTCACTAGAAATAACTCAGTCTCGTTTCTTTTCATGGCTGAGTAATATTCCATTGTACATATGTGCTACATCTTCTTTATCCATTCATCTGTCGATGGACATTTAGGTTGCTTCCATGTCCCGGCTATTACAAATAGTGCTGCAATGAACATTGTATCACATCCTTTTTAAGATTGCTTCTGTCATTTTCTTCTGTGCTTTAGAATTTCCTTTACTATGGGTTGCAGTTGATAAACTTTGTCATTTTGGGGGGGGGCAGAGGTATCTGAAACAGAATAAACTTAAAATATCTTTAAGTCTTTCTCTTTCTTAAAAAATATTTTTGGTAGGTATAGGATTTGGAGTTGACAGTTATTATATTAAGCCCACTAAGACTTCCTTTCACTGACTTCTGTAACCATTTGTCACTTTAAAGACAGTTGTCAGTCTGTCATCCCTTTTAAAGTAATCTATTTTTCTTTTGGTTGTTGTTAAATGATTTTAACACTTAGTCTTTAACTTTTTTTGTGTTTGGCAGTTTTATGATGTGTATAGGTGTGGATTTATTTTATTTATCCTGCTGCAGATACCCCGTGCTTCCTGAATCTATGGATTGTTCTCTATTGTTATATTTGGGGAATTCTCTCCATTATCTCTTCAGATACTGCCACTGCCACATGTTGTTTCTCATCTCCTTCTGAGATGCCAATTAAATGTGTGTCAGACCATTTCATTCCGTACATTCTCCATGTTTCCTAACTTTCACTTACCTAATTTTCTCTTCAGTTATGTCTATTCTGTGGTTAAACTCATTTTTGAGTTTTAAATTTTAGTTATTTTATTTTTTATTTTCATTTTTTTCACATCTGATATATTTTTAAAAACTAGCTATTGATTCCCATTTGATATTTTAAGCTTATCTTTTATTTCTTTAAACATAGTCAACACAGTTATTTATAATCTTTGATAATCCCAATATCTCATTTCAGTAATTCCAATATTCAATGTTTTGATGGTCCTATTTCTGTTTTCTCTCTTTACTGCTATTTATTGCTCATTCTGCCTTATTGGTATGCTTTGTTATTTTTATTATTTGTGTCTCATTTATCTTATAATATTATTCATAAAAATTCTTTCAGCACTAAGTTTAAGAGTTATAATCCTCCAAGGAGAGTTTCCATTATCTTCTGTCAGGTGCCTAATAAACTAGTTTCATGGCATGAGTTTTTCCTTTTTTTTTAATGAGAGGAGGTATATGAGATTTTTGTATTGCAACTCCTACTGAAGGCAAGCATGTCACCACTCATAGACGTGACCGCTCTTTCCCAAAGAGAGATAAGACAACTTTACCAAGGGGTGGCGAGCTAAGAGAGCTTTGCTTCTGGTTCATCCTTATGCTGAGGGGATAGCCTTGTGAAGTCCCAAGCCTGTGAGTGGGAGAATCTTTTATTTAGTTTCCCCACTGTGGGCAGATCCTGGCTTTTGAGTATCTTGTGTTCCCAGACAGACTTGGAAGCCAGAGTCTGCTAAATTCAGCAAATGCCTCAAGACAAAAGTGGCTTCATTTAATTCTTTGAGTAAGAGTTTTTACTTAGATTTTGGCCTGTTAATTCTCTATAAATTGTCCATCTTTTGTTTTAATATGATGAAAATACATTATTCCTTTTTATCATAATATTTAGTTTTTTCTTTGGGAGAGGGGGCAAGGAATGGTCTTAATAACTTAACTCACAATATTCTAGAAACTTCAACCTTTTGATTGGTATTTTATATTCATATTTTACATCTATTTTATTAACAAGCTTACATTTATTTTTAAACAGATTCAAAATTTTTTTTCTCCAATTTTTTAAGTAAATTTTAAGCTGGCCTTTCTTATTTTAAAATTCTAAGGCTTAAACCTGTATATCTATGCTGATTTCCTACCATAATTAGTCTTGGTAACAGCAAATAAGAAAAGCGTCAAAGAGAGGGTTTGTAACAGGTCCTTTCAGGATCTGCCTTATCTCACAATCATGGATGGAAATTTGGTATCAAAGCAAATAAAACAAAATTAATGGAGAAGTATTGGAGAACCTGGTCAAATAATCTGTTTAGTGTCAGCCATGGGATAACAGATTAGAGAGATTCAATGGTCCTTGGACAGAGGGTGTGATAACTTCTTCCTAAACCTATTTCCCTTTCCCTTGTCTGGGCAGTGTTCTCCCAGTGGGTGTTCATGGATTCTGTTTAAAAAGTCCATCATATCTTTCTGTGAGTTTTACTGCTGTAAGATGACATTTAGAAATTGTTCAACCAAATCATAATGGAAGGATTTGGAGGCACCGTTTGGGGGTGTAAGAATTTCCCTCCCCTGTAGCTCTGGTAGTAAGAACATGGGCTCTCAGGTCAGAATGCCTGGGTTCATCTTGGGAGAGTGACCCATCCACTCACTCAGTGACTTAATTTCTTCATTTGTAAAATCAGAATAATAAGAGTATCTATCTCAGAGTTGTTGTGAATATCGAAAGAGTTTATACATGGAATGTGCTTTGAACTAAAGCTTACACTTAGTGTTTTATGAATCTTAAAGGGGATGGAGCTTTTCAATGCACAGTGGAGGATGAGTGAAAATACAAATACTTCTGGGAGAGGAAGTAGATGGATTATGTTCTCCTGAGCAGACTAGTTTTAGGGAGTGAGGTGCAACAGGGATGGAGGGCATTAGATGCCTAAGGGATGGGAATGAGAAAGGAGTTTAGGACAAATGTACAGAGGTGCGGTTCTTAGCCTATTCACATTTAGCCCAGGGCTATTGCTTTTTTTGCCCCTCACTGCTCTCTTCCTTCAGTTACATAGGTCTAATTCTCTTTCTTAGAAGCCAGTGAGTATACAGACTGATTTTTCTTTTAACCAAGGAATATATTAAGTAAGGTTGAACATGAATTTTTATTGTGCCACAAGGGGAAAAAAACTGATTCAATTTGATTCTCAAGTGTATTCCTACACTGAATAATAATGACATCATTTAATTATTTAGACATTAGCTTCATTCGCATGTGTAGTTTGGGACCATTTAGAAAAAAAAGAACCTAGAAAGAACAATATTCTGTTTTTATTGTAGAACCCCACTGTTAAATATCTCACAGGCTAATGTTTAATCACATTCTTAGGCTTGCACAGTTCTTGATAATAATTAACCTGAAATAACTACTTTCATACGTGAGTTGGGGGACACATTTGCTCTTGTTGTTTCAATTTCCTTTCTCAGGAAGTTAAATGGTTAAAACTTGCAGATCTAAATTGCCCGTGAATAGCCATAAGAGGAAAAAGCCCATGAAATATGGAGATTGGGAAGTTTGTATGTATTTGCCAATACAAACCCAAGCATTTATTAAACATTTAAAGACTATATTTAAATGACTGTTTCTTTTCAATGTCATGGGACTAGAACATTAGCAAGTTTGAAAATCTTAGACCCCACTATGGGCAGTTTTTCTCCTGTTCTGGTGACTAAAATCAAGAAAAGGGAATTATCAAGCCACTCATTAAAGGTAACTTCAGTGAGCCAAGTTGTAGGTCTACAACACAAGGATTTTATGTATATATCTCTTACTTTCTCTCTACTTTTTCTCCTTCATTTCCTCTACCATACTTTGAACACACAAGCCTATTCATTTATCCAGGAGATGATATAATAGTTTTCCAATTAACTATAACAAAATCAATAATAACATGTTTCAGAATTTTAAAAGATCGCTGAATCACCAAATACGTATATTTATTTTGGTAGATTGTATTACTTTTCTAACTTTTCGATCCCTTCCCTGCTTGTTGCCATAAAACGTCTTCTTGTCTTCAGAGTTTACTTCCTTACCTCATTGTCAGTTGGCCAAATAATTTGTTGGGCCATTGGAATGTGAGAAGTGACAGAACGCCAGACCCAGGTGGAAGTTTCTAGAGGCATCTCATGTTTCTGCTATTTCTTGTGCTTTTCCTGCTGCCACAAGAAGGCACATCTCAAATAAGAGCCACTTCTTCAACCAGAAAATGTATGTAGTAGAGCTACTGCCTATAAACTTCAGCCTCTGACTCATAAGAAAACCCAGAAATAAGTGTTTTTGTTCTAAACCACTGAGATTTGGAGTTGTTTCTTACTGCAGCAAAGTTGACTAATACATATGTTAAAATGACCTCTGGTATTTGTAATGAACACAAGAAATAAGTGTTTTTGTTCTAAACCACTGAGATTTGGAGTTGTTTCTTACTGCAGCAAAGTTGACTAATACATATGTTAAAATGACCTCTGGTATTTGTAATGAACTATAAACCTACTGAAGCTACATTGTGTAACATTATGTACATGGTAATGCCTCTCAGTGAGCCGTTTCGTTCTATTATTATTTATTTATTATTATTATTTTTTTGCGGTACACGGGCCTCTCACTGTTGTGGCCTCTCCCGTCGCGGAGCACAGGCTCCGGACGCGCAGGCTCAGCGGCCATGGCTCACGGGCCCAGCCGCTCCGCGGCATGTGGGATCTTCCCGAACCGGGACACGAACCCGCGTCCCCTGCATCGGCAGGCAGACTATCAACCACTGCGCCACCAGGGAAGCCCTCGTTTTATTATTTAATTACTGGTCTTTGAAAGCAGACCACTAAAAATTCTCATTAATAGCTAGATAAAAATGAGAGTTCACGGTCCTACGTACTTCAAGGCTTCAAATTTTACCAGCTTACTATCTAAACCAAAATTATGTAGACAATTCACAGAGTGCAAATATTTTATTTTGTATTTGATATAATTACATATTGAGCCTTATATTTGGGGAAAATGTCCATATTTTTCTTGGCATACTTTCTTTTCATATTTTCAGTGTGCTTTTTGGAATTTTTAAAGCACTTACAGAACTAATTTTTCATGAAGATTTAGATTAAAGATAGAAAAGGGTATGTTGCCATGCATGTCAAATGAGGGAAAGCATGCAGAATATCTTTCTCTCCTTTGCACATCGAGTTTCTATTGTCAACAGGATTAAGTATTTCTCTTAAGGCATATGTTTTTTGGATGCCTAAGGGATACATTCTCACGTCCATGTGATAGAGTAGCTTCTACTTTTACTAGAGGGAGATACTTTCATGCATCAAAAGTATGTGAGATTACTTTTTCAATTTTAATTGTTTCCCCCCACTTTTGATTGAAACTGTGTCACCAGGTTACTATTTTTAGATTATTGTCTCAGAGAAGTCACACAGGATGTCTTTATATAAATACCTGTAGCCTATGATTATTAATTCTTGGATAGAACCTCACCAGATTCTGCCCCAAAACACATTCCTAAAAGACACTATAAATGATCCTCGTACTTCAGGTTCTATCCTAAGTCAACTCCATCACCTCCTTGAAACTCCCTGATCACACCTGCCAGCACCAGTCTCTTCCCCTCTTTTACTCATCCATGTTGTACACTGGTGCCCATTACATTGGGGGTGCTTTGAGGGTGGGGAATGGTACCCTGCCACACCTCCACGCTCCCTGAATACATGAGTCTGTCAGAGAAGGAGAGTATGCACTGATGAATAAACTAGATCCTGTGAAGTTTAGTAGGTGGGTATCAGCTGGTTTTTCTTATACTCTCATTAGCTCTTATCTCCCTCGCAGTACAGGGAGCTTCTTGAGGGCGGTCATCGTGTCCCTCCACTGTTGTCTCACACAGCATAAGGCACACAGTTGTTGCTGAGTATGTACTCACTGAATGTAATTGAATTGAGTTCAGTGGGTAGGAAATAACAAAGATTTGTTTGAATTGGGCTTCATTCATTTAGCATTGAAACACCAGTCCTCAGAGTCACAAATCTAGTCGTCATCACCTCACTGTTGGGGACAACTTGCACTAAAAAAAATCCATGGATGGCTGCTGAACCCATTCTCATTTTGTGAACAAAATTTAAGCAGTTGAGAGAAGAGAAGGACTCAGGCATTTTTGTATTCATTCACACCATCAGTGTGTGCTGGCTGGAGTAGGTGTTGGGTATAATGACCATTGTCACCCCACTCCATAGTACAGACATTTTCTGACCCCTGTGACAGTGCCTGGGGATGCAGGCATTTTGAAGTGTTTCCAGCACATGCCCAGAAGTAGAGGAAGCTCTCTGGATCTGGGGAGAAGAGCATGGTATCTTCCACCAGATATAGACATGAGTTTGAATCTCACTTCCATTACTTATGCTTATGAGCTGAAGTCTTTTCACATAAATGCTCTAAATCACAGTTGTCTCATTTATCGAATGGGAACCAATGCCTACTTCACAGGCTTCTGGGAGTGTAAGAGAGAAGGTGATGAGGTGCCCCTGCAGTGCCTGACACAGGGCTGAGATGTTAGCCTTTGTTACTGTTTACATCTCTAGTCCCTAGGTCTGGTATCTGGTAGGATAATAAGTGCTAAATCAAATTGACCCCAGTAAAAAAAACTCTATTGGGCTCATGAAACAATTTCTGTTTTGATGACAGGAAAAGAAACTATGGAGAGGTCCATTAAATGTGAATTTTTATGAATTAGAGGAGGTGGAAAAGTCTTTGTTCTCCTAGCTATATATGGAACTGTGTGGTATAACTTACGCATCAATACTTTATTAAGTGTCTACTGTCTGATTAGCACCGAGAGCACTTTTTCATGTAACACAAAGGATTTAAAAACAGTAAAGACAGAACTGGTGTTGAATATTGGTGAATTCCGTTGTGGAATTAGAGGGATGGCAGACAAAGCATCTAAATCAGAAGCACCTGCTGTCATGGTATTTGACATTCTGTGATTAGAAACCCATCCCTCTGTTGTTCATTACTACTTACCATGACAATGCCAGGCATTTGTGTAGCACCTTAGAGTTTATGATGCACTTTAATAGACACTATTTTAATTTATTATTTTTATACCAATCCAATGAAGTAAGAAGAAATTATTACTCCTATTTTGTAGATGACCATATAATTGGAAGTTTATGAAGCCAGGAAACCTCACTTCTACTCCAGAGCTCTTTTCCTCTGTGGACTTCTAAAGTCCTCTACTAATAGAGGAGATCTAGAAGTCTAGTTCCCAAAGAACGATGGGCCATTGGCTTCACAACGTCAGGAGTTCTTGGAGGGGTGAGAATTCTCTAAGGTAGGGTCTTCAGCCTGAACACATTGACATTTGGACATAACAGCTCTTTGCTGGAGGAGCTGTCCCGTGCACTGTAGGATATTTAGCAGCATACTTGCCTTTACCCATTAGATGCCAATAACACCCCTCAACTGGGACAACAGAAAATGTCTCCAGCTGTTGCCAAATACCCCTTGGGAAGAGGGAGCAAAATCACATTCTCGTTGGGAGCCAGTGCTCCAGAGAAGAGGTAAAAAATAAACTTCACTTCTTCTATAGTTATCATCATGGCCAGATCTAAGCAGAAGTCCTGGAACCAAGGCAGTTACTATTTTTCACAGATACAGGTACAGCCCTGCTTCTTAAGAATAGTTTAGTTGGTGCTGAAAGCTTTAGAATACAGCGGGGATAGTGAGACACTCATCCCTGAGGAAGAGATATGGCTGGTCTCATAGGGAGAAATCTGCTAATATTCCAAGGCATAAGCCCAAGTAAGACTATTCATTGAAACATAAAGAGGGAGAATTGTCCAATGAAATGTACCCAGGGTGGACCAACCACACATGCTCTTTTGTGTAGTGTGCTATATAACAAGCATGGGTGGTGCCACTATCTATTTCTGTCTCCAAAATACCTTGGACCCTTTCTCGCTGTCAGAACCACTCTGCTTTAATACTCTAAAGGGTGAAGTGTGGGAGAATACAAGGCTATGAGTCTGGAGATGTAAGATTTGACTTTTTCGGGCTCTAGTCACTAGGGTGTAACCTTAGGCAACGCACTTTACCTCCTTGGATCTAGTTTTCTATATCTGAAAAGGAGATTAATTTCAATATCTCCAAGCTTTAAATTTGTATAGTTTTCCTACTCTTACGACCACAACTAAATCACTACTAATACTGCCAGCTAGTATGAATATAAGATTATACTGCAATGCACACCACCAGAAGTAATATGGTAATATTGGTGGTATCATTCCTGTAAAGTTAAAAAAATGTTCTAATGAAGCAGATTAAGGCTACTTACAATATATGCATCCTTGGGCTCAGGAGGACTAGGTAGGAAATGATCTACTTGGATATGAGAAATGAAGTAGCCAGGGCATTGAAATCCATAACTCACCATGGTTAATGAATCTTCCTCTCCCTAGCCCAATACCCCAGGCAAAAGATAGGCATTGGTACCTATTAAATAAGAGCTAGGAGAAAAGGAATTACAGTCAAAACCCTCTTAAGACATTTTCAAAGGAGCAGCCATTAAAACTTCTAAACCAGGAAATCATCCTTGGAGAGAAGTGAAAAATCGCAGGTACAGTGCCATGCAAATGTGGCCACTTAATGAATACTAGTGGATAGGAGGATGATAAGCATAAATGCATGCTGGAGGGAAAAGTGGGAAGCAGGAGCCTCTAAGGGGTGGTTAATGTTTTAACAAACTGTGAATTTGTACTAGAGGAAATGTCATCTGACCTGAAGATAGAGATTCTTAATGGACTGATTTCTCTCACTTCAAATTTGGGCTTCGGTGGTCATTATGGCCACACAGATGTAAGGGGCACATTTTCCGTTTTTCTGTTTTCAGAGGGAGGGACCATCACTTTCACAGTCAGATGCTCTCTTTGAAATGAAAAGGCCTGGACTTCCCTTGCCTCACCTGTGACTACTTCCCTGGGCAATAGGGGAAGTTACTGGGCACCTGTCCCTCTAGCCCTTAGTTCTGTAAAAGCAACAATAAAGACATGCAGACAAGCAACAATTAAATGATTGATTTCCTGAATTTATTGATTAAGGAAGTGCTTATAGGTGTTACCACAAGAGAAAAGTTAGCTTTTTAAGTAACTATTGTGGTAACATCAAAATGATCTCTCAAGAGAATTTAGAATTGGTCAAATTCCTTTGGGAACCTTTACTACCCTCTCCATAGAAGCATAGATATGGATGAATATTGGTGTTTTCTGCCACATCGTGCCCTTCTGGTCATCAGGTATCCACTGACTCCTTCCAGTCCAAAGTCCAATCAGTTACTGCATTGATCTTCACATCTAACCTCCAGATATCTGGTCATGATTTGATGATCTAAGAACCATAAAGGCAAATTATCCAAACATCAACTTTATTTAATATAAAATGGAGCAGAAGGGATGAGTTAATTGGAATATAGTATCTGTCACAGGCTATCTCTCCAGGAAGCAGACTCTAAGACAGGGACTACCATGCAGGAAGTTACCCAGGGAGTGCTCTTGGAGCCCACATGTAGAAGGGAAAGGAAGAAAGCACAGTCCTCAGCCAATCCCATGATGAAACTGCAGGTGGCCCTGAAGAATTGCCCAAAGGTAGGATGAGCAGGCTGGACCATTATACCCTAGGTTGACCAGTTATTGGATTTGGATGCCTCTGGAAAGGGGCATGACCTTGGACAAAATATGAGGCAGCTCTCAGCTACAGCTGAGACAGTTATTGAAATGTGCTGTCTGAGTGCTGCTGTCATGTGGCAGTTTTACCAAATAGTTACTACTGCACAATATAGATCAACAGTCTGCTATATCTGTTTCTTTGTCTTATATATTATATATTTGAGATATTCATTTTTGCAGCATGTCACTTCAAGCTACCAATTTCTGTATTTGTCACTAGGTTTACCACTAGAACAATCAAATCTCAGTGGCTCGACACTATGCAAGCATCTTTCTCATTCATATCATATCCAATGCATGTCAGGTGGTTCTCCTTCAAGCACTGATTCCAGTCTTGTGAATCAGCCCCCTTCCATCTTTTGATACCACCATCTGCAACAAATGGCATCTAAGATTTTCTAACAGGAGAAAGAAAACAGAGGATGGAGCTTGGGGGATTTGGAAAGGCTTGAAAATTCGGCTTGTTAGGCTGGAAAATTTCAGACATCACTTCTGCTCACATTCCACTGTCTGTGACTCGGTCAAATGCTTCTTTTAACTGCAAGGAGGCTTGGAAATATATTTTAGTGTGTGTATAGCATGAAGGGCACAAACAGAGTGTTGATGGGCAGCCATCTTTTGCTCCAGATGGGTTGGAGCAAGAATTTTTTAAAAAGTTGTGAAGGACCTTGTACTACCCTGTTATGGAAGCTCGACAATAATGTTGAAAAGTGATTAAGGGAGGTGGCTAAAGAGAAAGAGAGGTGGCCTAAAGAGAAAAATTAAAGGTGGCTGGTGAGGTATAGGAGAGGAGGATCCAGCAATGCAAAGTGAGAAGCAATATTCAGAGAGGTGTTGAAGAATCTTAGGAGAGAGTGAGGTTCTAGAAGCCAAAGGAGGAAAGGTTTTCTAGAAATCTAAAGTATCAAATACTAGAGTGATCAAAATGATGGACAGTGAAAGGGCAAAAGCAATACCAAGTGCTAGAAAGGTGGGGGAACAGCCTGAATGTTGATATACACACTTTGGAAAACTCTATCGACTAATGATGAAAAAGAAGTGTATTTTTATGTGATCCAAAAGACATGTTTGGATGTTAATAGCAACACTATTTGTAATAGCCAAGAACTGGAAATGATTCAGATGCTCATCAGCAGTAGAATGGTTAAATAAGTTGTGGTATAGTCATGCATTGGAATATGCTATTGTAATAAAAGTAAGCATTGTGGATAAATCTCACAAACAATGTTGAGCAAAAGAAGCCAGACGCAGAAAGTATATTCTACTTGCATAAAATTTAAAACAGGCAAATCCAATCTATGGTATTAGAAATGAGGATAGTGGTTATCCTTGGTGGTTAGGTGTGGCTGGAAGGGGACAGGAGAGGTCTTTCTGGTAATGTTTGAGATTTGGGTAATGGTTACATGGTGTAATAGAATAATGACTCCCCCAAAGTATCTGGAATCTGTGAAAATGTCACCTTACATGGCTAAAAGGATTTGGGGTTGAGACTGGAAGATTAGATTAGTCTAGATTTTATGTATGTATAAAATATGTGTGTGTGTATATATATACATACATTTATATATCAGACTTTAGTAAAAATTTATATTAAGAGAAGGATTGGACAGGAGAATTGTCTTTGGATTTAACAGTTAGATAGTCATTTATAACCCTATTGAAAGTAGTTTCAGTAGAGTGGTAGCAGTAGGAGCCAGATTATGGTGACTTGGAAGGCAAAAGGAAGTTGAGGAAGGCAAAGAGTGGGTATGGATTCTTTCTTTAAAAGTTTACCAGTTATGGGAGAAAAAAGTTATGTTTTTAGTTGCGGGGTGGTGCATTGAGATAGGATTACGGGAAGAGTTCTATTTAGGCTGAGAGAGCCTTAAATAATTTTTTAGGCTGAAGGGAAGAAACTAGAGAAGTTATAGGAGAGAATGCTCAAATAAGAAAGAGATGAAAATAGTCTCTTTTTCAAAGATGAATATTTCCTTTTCTTTTCCCCCAGTAAGCAAGAGGAAAACTGAATATTTATCAACACATAAAGGAGCATCTGGAGATTTTATGCATATGGGAAGCTTAGTGCCCTTTCTGCTGCTCCATTAGGGTACCTGGACTAAGTTGTTTCATGTATATCTGTGTCAGTTAGCTATTGCTGTGGGACAACACACCCCAAACTTAGTTGCTTATGCTGAATATGATTTCTCTAGCTCCCGAGTTTATAGGTCAGTTGGATGGTTCTGTGGTCTGGGTTGGCTTGGTTGATCTTTGTTAGGCTTTCTCATTTGTCTGCCGTCAGCTGAGGAGTCAGCTGGTCTACAATGGCCCCAGCTGGTCTTGTATCCATCAGCAGGCTTGCCTTAGCTTATCTCACGGGAGAGGCAGGGTTTCAAGAGAGCAAGCGGAGCTATGTAAGACATCTTGAGGCCTAGGCTTGTAACTGTCACCCGGTCACTTCCACCTCATTCTTCGGGGCAAATCGTGTCACGAGACAAGCCCAAATTCAGGCAGTGGAGAAATGAATTTAACCTTTTAGTGGGAAGAGCTACAGAATCACATTGCAAGAGGCATAGATACAGGGAAAGAAATAATTCAGGCCATTTTTGCAATCAATATACTATAACAGTCTTCCTTTTTTTTTGTTTTGGCTTCGCTGCGCGGCTTTCAGGATCTTAGTTCCCCGCCCAGGGATTGAACCCGTGCCCCTTGCAGTGGAAGCACAGAGTCCTAACCTAGGGACCGCCAGGGAAGTCCCTAAAATATTCTTTCCAAGTCATGGAATTATGGCCAAAGATAGCATTTGAGGGATATTTTTCTGTGTTGATTTAGCTCTAGCTTTGTTGTTACTCTGACTTCATTTTCTCAGTGGCTGCCTTCTAGTCCATAGGACAGACTCCTTTGGCCACTGGACAGTCAAGAATTGGGATGACTGGTGGTAGAGTGTTTGTTTTTCTGAGGTGTCCAGAAACTGTTGACCCAATGTTCTGTAAGATCATGCCTTTGTACCTCTCCCAGTTTTAGAGGGAGGGAAATTTTGTTCATTAGTAGCTGAGATATGTAGTCAATACAGTATTCAGGTTTAGATTTATCAAGAGATAATTCAAATTATCTCACTTAACAGATTCCGGATCTGGTTAAACTCACTGAAAATCTGGATCAAATATTAGCTTTTCTATTACAGGGATATCAAATTTCGGATATGCTTCATTATGATTCGACTTCTTGGCACATGCTAAAAAGCACACCAGTGATCTCGTGAGAACGAATGTGAAACAGATCACAGACCAGGCTTTGGGTCAAAATGTCCCCTCCTCCTCTCCACCTTCTCATTCTATTTTTTTTCCTGAATAGGATATACCCCATATTAATATTCAGTACAGATACCTAGCATGCAATTTATTATGTCAAACTGAAAAATGCCTGTGGTAATACAGGTTTTTATAGCTGTGGTTTTCTCCAACTCAAATTGTTTTGAGTATCTATGTGTCGGCAGAAAGTTCGACATAGGCTGGATACAGAAACCATGAGTGGACAGAAGACACCTTTAGGAACTACAAACCGGCAACGAGAAAGCCTTTTAGCTGTAAGTCAGCAGACTTTTATGTCAAGCTTGGCTGACTAATTATTGCTTATAATTTGCATTAGGATTAATTAACTAATTAGAGAGGAATGTCTGAAGGCAAAGTTATGGCTCTGCTTGTCAAGCTGAGGAGTTTAATTATTCTGATATTTTTAATTATAATCAGCTGCTGAATGAGTATTACATTGTCAGCTACTATCACTGAAACTAGGCTGGGCCACGGAGCCGGAGGAGTGATGGGTCGTCACTCTTCCTCCTACAGCACGGGAGAGGTATGACCCAGCCACCCCTAGGAAGAAAACTTCTAACAGCAGCAGTCTTTAAAACTGCACATACATCTGGATAAACCACTGCAATTCAGGTTGGTTTGCCAATTAAAAATGGAAGTAGAGACTTCTCCTAAGCAGAATAAAGAGATCTGCCTTGTGCCTATGTCTGACTGTAGCTGGCAAGGAGTCTTGGGAGGTGATCCTACGGACAGACTGGGCTTATCCTGGAAACTGCTTTGACTGTTCCAAAGAAAGTTACTAAATAAATGTGCCTAGTACAGGGTAAATACTCAGTAAAATTATTGAATAAATTGCGACATATCGGTATATACTACACAGAAACTAGCAAATTCAAATTAGCCCAGCAGCTAATTTCACAGGATACCTGGTAATTCTGCAAGAATATCAGAAATAAAAATCAAATCCTTCATCCTAGATGTTACAGTTAAACAATGGTGAGAAACATAGTGGAAAAAAAAGGCCTCCAAATGAGTCATCGAAAGATGAAAGATGATAATTTTTTCTTGGTGGTTGAAGAGCTAAAAACTTCTCAGATAATCACAACAAAGAAAGTCTAAACTGAAGTGACGTTAAAGGTTCCAAATGACTTACAAACTGGCAAAGGCCTGCAGATTTACTGTCCAGGCGCAACACAAATGTTGTACTGATTTCTTAAGATGCCCAGAAATGAATTCAAAGAACCTCAATCACACAGACACTCCATGAGAATCGGCAGTGTTTTCTTTGAGAGTGTGGTTTGGGAATGAGGTCAGACTATTAGCCCTTCATTATAACAAAAATGCTCTGCATTTAGCAGTTTTCCACCTTTGTACAGAGGGGAGCAAATAAGGGGACATGGCCATTCATAAAATGATAGCCTTGTAAGACCTGGAAAAATCTGTAGTGTTTAAGAGCATGGGTGCCTCTTTTTATTTATTTAACAAACACTTGTATAGCCTTTAACTTGTGCCTGGTACTGTTTGAAGCACTTGCAAATGACCTTATAAGAAACCCCCATATTGCTGAGGCCCAGAGGTTAAGGGACTTGCCCAGGGTAACACAACCAGCCTGCGCGGGGCTGGGAATTGAGCCCTGGCTCAAGAGGCCGTGCTCATCATGGCTATGATATGCTGACTCACTCGATGTGACTTGAATCCTGACCTCTCTTAATTCTCGTGTTCTCATCAGTCAGTGGGGAATAATAATAATACTTATATCATGGAGTTTTGGGGAGCATTCAATGAAGTAAGGCCTGTGGAGCATTTCTCACAGATCCAAACTATAGCACATGCTTAATATATGTGCTGTTGAGGTAGATACAGGTCCAACTCCCCAATTTTGTACTGTTAGGAGCCAGGGATCAATGGTTAAGTGACTTGCCCAAAGTCAACATCAGCAGATATCTCAGCTAAGAGAGGGATGTTTGGTATACAGTTCCCAGTCCAAGTTCTTTCCAATGACTGCATCATACTTTTAGAATGACTAATTTGTCTCCCAATTTGTCCGGGACTTTCCCAGTTTTACTACCGACAGTGCTGTGTCTCAGGAGACCTCTCCAAACCCCCTCAGAAACTCATCACCCTGCTTCTCATCTAATTGTTCTCTGCAGCAGACAGGTCATCCTGCCTCGCTCCCTGACTTCTGACTTCTTGGTGAAAAGTTCCCTCCAACTTTTAAACCCTTTGCACCAAACATAAGTGAGAAAGCTCTAAATAGTCTCAGAGCATGCAAATATTTCTACTACCTTGGAAAACAATAGAATTGGCTGATCCTGTCACTGCTTTATCAAGTGTTCTTGTGTTTTGTTCACACACACACTCACACACACACAATATCACAGAAGGTACAGCACCATGATAACACTTTAATGTATACTGCTTTACATTTTCAAAACACTTTCAGACCCGTTATCTCATTTGGCCTTGTTTAATCTTTGCAATGTTCTATCTCCATTTTGCCCGTGAGGAAATGGGAGCTCAGATAGTTATGACTTGCTGAAAGTCGCAAACCTGGGCCTCTTACTCAAAGACTAATGCTCTTTTTCCTACCCGGTATTAGTACATGGTAGGACTTTATAATAATGGATAATTCTTTTCACTCAAGCCAGAGACAGGGTAAGAATAGGGCACTTACCTCAGTGCAAAATTTAAGGAGTCATCAAAAAACTCAGTAATCAAGATAAATAATATTCTAATTTAATATTTGAGAAGTAAAAACGTATGCAAAAAAACATGATGAGCAAAATACCAACTTTAAAAAAATGATTGGACATTCATATAGAAAAAAAATAATTTAGACAGACCTTATAGCCATCACAAAAATTAACTCAAAATGGATCGTAGACTGAAATGTAAAACACAAAACCGTGAAACTCCTAGAAGATAACTTAGGAGAAAATCTAGATGGGCATGGCAGTGCCTTTTTAGGTACAACACCAAAGAAATAACTTATGAAATATTTATGAAAGAAATAATTGCTAAGTTGGAATTCAATAAAATTAAAAACTTCTGCTCTGCAAGTGCTCTGTGATGACCTAGATGGGTGGGATGCAGGGGGAGGGAGGTCCAAGAGGGAGGGGATATATGTATACATATAGCTGATTCACTTCATTGTACGGCAGAAACTAACCCAATATTGTAAAGCAGTTATACTCCAATAAAAAAAAAGACAGTGTCAAGAGAATTAGACAACAAACCACATATTGGGAGGAAATATTTGCAGAAGACATATCTGATAAAGGGCTGTTATTCAAAACATACAACAGTAAGAAAACAACCAACCTGATTAAAAAATGTACCAAAGACTTTAACAGATATTTCACCAAAGAAACTATACAGATGGCAAATAAGCAGACAAAAGATGCTTCACATCATATTCCATCAGAGAAATGCAAAGTTAAAATAACAATGAGATACCACTACACACCTATTAGAATGGTCAAAATCCAGGATGCTGACAACATCAAATGCTGGTGAGGATGTGGAGCAACAGGAACTCTCATTCATTTCTGGTGGGAATGCAAAATGGTACAACCACTTGGGAAGATAGTTTGGCAGTTTCTTACAAAACTGAACATAGTCTTACCATAAGATTCAGCAGTGATGCTTCTTGGTATGTATGCAAATAAGCTGCGTACTTACGCCCACACAAAAATTTGCACATGTATATTTATAGCAGCTTTATTCATCATTGTTAAAACCTCTAAGTAACCAAGGTGAGTGAATGGATAAATAAACTGTTGTACATCCAGACAATGGAGTATCGTTCAGTGCCTGAAAGAAATTAGCTATCAAGCCATGAAAAGACGTGGAGGAGCCTTAAATGCATATTAACAAGGAAAAGAAGGCAATCTGAAAAGGCTACATGCTGTATGATTCCAACTATACGATGTTCTGGAAAAGGCAAAACTATGAAGACAGTAAAAAGATCAGTGGTTGCTAGGGGTGGCAGGTGGGGAGAGATGAATGGGCAGAGCACAAAGGATTTTTAGGTCAGTGAAACTACTCTGTATGATGGTATAATGATTGTTATATATCATTTTACTTTTGTCCAGATCCATAGAATGTACAACAGCAAGAGTAAACTATGGACTTTGGGTGATTATGATGTGTTAATGTAGGTTTATCCTTGGTTAAAAAAGTATACGATTTTGGTGAGTGGTGTTGATAATGGGGGAGGCTCTGCATGTGTGGGGCAGGGGGTATTTGGGAAAACTCTGTACCTCTCTCAATTTTGTTGTAAACCTTAAACTGCTCTGAAAAAAAAAGTCTTAAAAAAAGGCAGGATTTAATCCTGTGTTTTCGCAACCTTGCCTCACTCTCCTCACCCTAATCCTGGTCTTGCACACAAGTTCTTTTGCTGTAATGAAGAAGAATGAACTCCCTTGGTGGACTGGAATAAAGATTCAGTTAGTAAACTTTCTGGGTTCAGCAAACCTACCTCGTTCGTTTTCCTTTTTATTTTCTAACTTATTTCCTTCTTGGAGCATTTTCCTCTCTTTTTTTATTCAAGTGTAGTTGATTTACAATGTTGCATTAGTTTCAGGTGTACAGCAAAGTGATTCAACTATACATATACAAATATATATATATATATATATATATATATACACACACACACATACATATATATATTCTTTTTCAGATTCTTTTCCCTTATAGGTTATTACAAGATATTGAGTATGGTTCCCTATGCTATACAGTTAGGACCTTGTTGGTTATCTATTTTCTATATAGTGGTGTGTACACGCTAATCCCCAACTCCTAATTTATCCCTCCCCCGTTTCCCCTTTGGTAACCATAAGTTTATTGTCTATTTCTGTTTTGTAAATAAGTTCACTTGTATCATTTCCTCTCTTGTCAATACTTTTTATAATAGTTGTAAGAACCCATCTTCTGAGTCATCTATGGGTAATTCTCCAGAACCTGGACCTCCTAGAAAATGTGTGGCCTGCTTAACCTAGGCCCACCAAACACAGCTCACCCAGCATGGGCACGTCTGTGAGAATGGGCCATGGTGCAGGAGTGCTGCTGGGTCTTTCAGAAGCATGAACTGTAGCCGGAATTGCAAAGACAGCACTTACAGGGCCGGGACGTTGGGGGACTGGGAGGGTCATCATGAAGGCGATGCCAGCAGCTCCTGGGGCTGCAGGTTCTTTCAGATGTTTATGATTTGGGGCCTGCCTTACAAAGAAATCTTCTGCTCCAAAAGGAAGTAGTGTACTCACCAGCAGGGGCTGGCTGACTGTTCTTGATTAGAGACCATCTGTGGTGAGTATTAGAAGTAAACGTCTCTGGAAAAAGTGTACACTTTTATGCTCTGGCATGCCATTTGCATCACACTGCCTCCTCGGCAAAATATGTTTAAAAAAATCTCAAGCTGGTTGCTTTTTTTTTTTCTTCCTCACCAGTCAGCATTCTTTTGCTTGAAAGGGCTTTCATCTACAAGGCTGCCTGTTCCTGTCACTTCCCTCACCCCTTAGGAATCAAAAGCCACTTCATCAAGCTCAGGCATCAAAATGAACAAAACAATGAGATTGTCAGTGTTCAATGACTAATGCAGGTTTGCTGCCCATGATGCCGATATGGAGACAAGTGTGGAATACCTATAATATTTTCTAATAACAGCAGGCGGATCAGCATTGTTTTCTCGGTTATATCACTAATTTTAAAGTAGAGCAAAGACGAAAATAGGGCAGAAAAACTTAGAGATGCTTTCACCTGAGAGGAAAAACAGGTCCTTCATTCCCAGAACACCAAAAAAGGGAAAATACCAATGTGGGTTTTTTTTTTTTTTTTTTTTAGAGGGAAAAAACAGAGAAATGTATAGAGGGCAAACACACACGTGTATGCACACGTGCATATAACCCTGACACAAAGGGCACTAAACAAAAGACAGTGGTTCCCCAGTATGAGCAGAATACTGAGTTCTTATAGCCTCTTTGAATTCTTATTGTCCTTACAAAAGAAGTGTTTATCAACACAGGACCACCTCTGTTGTCACACATGGCTGTGAAAGAAACTATTCCACAAGAGTAAATATTTTAGGAAATGGGCATTTTTAAGGTCCCCAAACAATACATTGATCCTTTGGCCACTAAGGGGGTTGACCACCTCATGAGGCTCTACCAGCCGTGATCAGTTATCTTCCTGTGCTCTCACCCGGTGGTGCCTCTGGCGTCTTATTTATGTGCACAGAGTTTCTTGCCTGTATGCTAAGTCGCCCCAGACTCTACTTTTTCATCCAACGCTTGTGTCAATTTCAGTAGTTTTTATATCCCCTTTGTTGACAGCTATCACTGTTGTCAACATTTCATCAAATTGTATCTGTCTCCAGAGGTCTTCCTAGCAGACCCAAATGTCTCTTCTGATTTATTCTTTTTATCTACTGTGGGTCAGTACACTGGGGAACCAAACCTTTTAGATTTCTATCTAAAAGGAGGCTCCAAGAAAGGGCTTTTCTGTAGATCACGAGCATAAGCTTTAGGTCATGAGTTTAAGCTCCAACTTCTTCCTGTGTTCTGGATAGCTGAGCCTGCTAGGAAACTGAGTTTCAGGTACGTAGGATGTCTTGTTGTGAAGTTATTTTTACATAGGTCATCTCTCCAACATCACTATAAGCTCCCGTGTGGCAGGGACCCCTGTCTTTTAAGATTCTGAATGTGTGCACTGCCTAGAGTGGAACTTTATACAGAGCTGGACTTTAACAAACATGTGATACATGGACCCTCCGAGCCTCAGTTTCCTCATTTACAATGCAATGGATGTTATCGCCACGAGCAATTCCCTGGGGAAAAGGGCCACTAAAAATAAGATTATTCTAGTGTGTGTACCTGTGACACTATAAGGATGGTGAATCTCTTTTGTTCTTTCTAAGGTTATATTGGTCCTAATACTTGGTGCTCAAACAGCCTTTCTTTTACGAAATGGTGACTGTAATAAATGATTCTAAAAATGTCTTACCTGTGATGATATACTACATTGGCAATCCATTTCAGTATCTCAACTGAAATGAAACAAAACTATTATTAGTTTGTAAAAATCAGTTAAAAGTACTGAACTAGAGCAAAATTCCAATCATAACATTCTATTCATTTATAAGTGTTTCTTAAAATACACATATTTCTTAAAATATGTATAAACCTCAACAATACATGATAGATTGAATATATAAATAGGTTTAAGAAAGATTGCTTAAATTCCTTTAGGCACAGTCCCTCATGCATACTTAAAGTCAGCAAATTTCTGGAGGGACAGAGTTTACTTACTTCAGTTGATGTCATGAAAGCCTCCTGCACTTTCCAGGCTTTTCCTTTAGTTCCTCACAAAGTCAGAAAACAGGCTAGAACAATCGGCTATCTGACCCTGGAGGGCAATTCTGAAAGGTGTCTAAACATTCTTCCTCCACGTTCCAGCAGCCCCCATCCCACTCCCCTTGCCAGCTCTTGGTTCAGAAGAAGGTGAAGAAAAAGAGGAAAGAAGGGACATTATTTTAACCGTTGGGGTGTCTGCAAGAACACTTGCTTGAAACTCTCATCCAGGCATTTTTATGCTGAAATGCCCTTAGTGTGCAACTTGGCTCTGCTGAGTGAGGCTCAGTGAGAGTTGATATGGGTCACATGGGAAGCTCTTGGTGGGACAGCCATACGCTAAGGTGGGACAGAGCCGCCCAGCACAGACGAGTCATGTCTCCCCCGTGTTCTCTTCTGTCCTTGCAAAGAGAGGGACCGTGTGTGTCCCTGAGGACACGGGAAGGAAAACACTCCGTCTCATCTCCTCGGCTTCCTTGGCTGCAGCTTGCTTGGAATTGCTCGCCTGAACCAGTGGTTTCAGCGACGGCTGGCAAAGCGGCTACCCTCTTTCCCTTCAGGAGGTGGTGAGAACGGAGCAGGAAACTGAGTGGCAGGGGCAGCTGTGGAATGGAGTGGCCACAGCCGGGGTCTCTGCCGTTGAGGAAACTCAGGAACAGTGCCTGGGACGTTACCCCCTCTCCACAGTTGTTTAGAAATGCTGAGTACTCAGCAAACACCTGAAACCCTTTGGAGGACAGACTATGTCATCCTTAGGGAACATTCCACTGGGCTGATTTTCTTTCATGACCTTTTCAAACCTTCATTTAGAGAGCCACCTAGTCTCGACATTCATACACTTACTTATTCAATAGGTATCTATTCAGCACTGAATGTGTGCCGTGTGCTGTGTGAGATTCTAGGGGTTCAAACATAAACATCTGCCCTTGAGGAACCCATAGTCTGGCAGGACCTAGAAAGAGATGAGCACCCAACAGTACTACAGTAGACTGAAGGGTCATCAAGGCTCCCACACTGTGTTCCAAGCATGGGTGGGGTGTGTGTGTGTGTGTGTGTGTGTGTGTGTGTGTGTGTGTGTGTGTGTG
>NW_020837975.1:20032292-20048292 GCF_003676395.1 Aethalodelphis obliquidens
GTGTGTGTGTGTGTGTGTGTGTGTGTGTGTGTGTGTGTGTGTGTGTGACTCTGCTGGTGATGACGAGAAGTAATCAGGGAAGAAGTTACCAGGGAGGTGAGATTGAAATTGGATATCACAGAAGTATGGGACCTTGTGGTATACCAAGAGGGCGGGAAGGAAGTTGAGAACAGGGAGAACCACCTGTATGGAGACATGGAAGGATGGGCACGTTTGTAACTGGATAGATGAGGATGGCTGGAGTATTGCGTGTGGGTTTGCTTGAGCTCATGGGAGATGCTGCTGGAAAGGGGACAGTTAAGACCCCATAGAGTTCCACAGGTTCTCATCCCCACTGAGGAGAGATGGTGGATTCCAGAAGCCCATTTCCATTTTATGTCCTGCTCTTCACCTGAAACACAAAGAAGCAGGAGGGAACCCATGGGACATGAATTATGTATGTCAAGGTCAGCCGCTGAGCTGGCCGCTTTATATGTTATCTTAATCTTTACGAGCAACCAGAGAATTACGAGATGTTCACATTTGACAAATGTGAAAACTGGGTCTTGCCCAAAGCCACACAGTCGGCATATGATAGTCTTGGATTTCTACTCGGACCTGTATGGATTTATAGTCCTTCTCAATTGTTGCTTCTGATGGTTACTTTCAAAAATGATGAATGACCCTCTTAATATGAATATAAAAATTGGATTAATTTTATGGACTTGGTGAAAAAAACGTGGGCTTTATTCCACAGACCGCAAAATGCCCTTCAAAATGTCCTTCACGGGGACAAGGAGACTGGGAGCCCTGGAGGGGCTACCTAGGACTGCCACCGGCTGTCTGGGGGTGCCTGGCAGGAACAGAGCCCATCAAGCGGGAGAGAAGGGAGCAGCAGATAGCCAGTTGCAAGCCCTGGAGAAGCATTCCCAAATCAGGGGATTTGCATACTAAAATTGAAAGCATACTTGCATTCAGGAATCAAACGCATGCATTACCACTGTCCTGGAAATAGGCTGACTCAGACCATACAACTAAATAAAAGAATAATGTTTACTCAGAACTGATGTACTTGTTTAAAAAGTTAATGTTTTAAGCTTTCTGCCTTCTAGCCAAACATCGCTAATCTAATTAGAGCTTTCCAACCCCACTTGGCCTGCAAGCAGGCCTGCAGTGCATTGACTGCTCACCAGACAGGATGGACCCCAGGCCCTTTCTCCTCGCCCCCTCAGCTTAAAAAGTTCAGCTCTACCCTCCTTCCCATCACCAAATGTTTTCTTCTCATTTCTAAGCCAGCCACCAGGCACATTCCAGCACTTTGCACTCACTCCCTAGAATCCTTTCGAAAGTGAGTTTATTTGGGTGATAGGTCTTTCCTTAAAGACATTCTTAGAACACTGTGTGGTGAACAGCACATATCTAATTGCAAAGGCAAGGAGATTTCAGCAGCAGAGGGATTTTATAACATAAGGCTGCTTCCAGAGGGGAAGGATCTTTGAGACTCTCCTACCTCAGACTGCAAGTTGGTTCTTTGAAACTTTTCCCCCATTCTCAAGTTGTAGCCGGCTAATTTTTACTGTCTAGGGGACTGGCAGGTGGTGGGCTGGAGAGGTTGTGGATGATGAAGTTTAAGTTTAAGTAGCCATAATCCCATTCTAAACCTAGTTTGCTTTTAATCTTTCAAGATCCAGGAAGGAGCGAGCGCAAAGGGTATTACAAAAAAATCATGAAATAAAAATATGAATGCCAGTCTGTGAAGTTTTCCTGCAATTTACACAGAATGGGAACTAGTCTGGCTGCAATGGTGTCTGGGGGTGCTGGTTGAGAACAGGGGTGTAGCCCTGCGTTACTCCTCTCCAGTTCCCACAGCTGCTGACTCTGGAGGTGATGAAGGGATGGAGTAGAATTGGGATGAGGGGTAGTAACAGTGAACGTCTGGATCCCAGGACTCCCATCGTCTCAGAGCCCTCCCCTGTCTATCCCTCACTTCATATTTACACAACCCAGGAGGGGAGTTAGCGCAGGTATTGGTGTTCCCAGGTCACAAGGGAATCACGTGGGTCATAGCTGTTACGTGGTTTGCATAGCAGTGCACAGATGTTTCACACCACAGGTGGGATTAAACACTTAGTAAGTGCAATTTTCAAAGTTCTGAATGGTTAGGGTACTCAGTGTAAGGAATCGATAAGGTTCCTCCTCTTGCTCGTGTAAGTTTCTAGAAGTGAGATGGAGGGAGGCAAGATCATGACCATCTCTTCCTCATGTCAGCGCCCCCCCCTACCTTCCAAAGGTTAAAGTATGTGTTAGTGTCACCTTCAAAAGGTTGAAGTATGTGTTAGTGTTAGTGACAAGGTACCCTGGGACCCAGTGAGGCACTTTTCCATCTTTGGATTCAGAACTCAGTGCATGACCCTTTCACCCTCTGCTGGGGCTGAGCAGCCTGACCCTTGTCCACACCCCAGGAGGCACTTGGCTCCTGCCTTTGCAAGCACTTGGGTCTCTTCGAGTCTGATGGTCTTATTTTCTTCCAAATCTCAACGTCTGAACCTTACATTAAGTTCTGGTGGGTGAGGTTTAAGAACCCTGGTGAGGAAGAGTTATGCAACTGTGAAACCAGCAGTTAAAACCAAAACCAAAACCAAGCAAACAAAACAAAACAGAAAGTGTGTTTATTGTTCAGAACAAATATGGTAGAGGGAAACCAGCTTATTTTCTCAAGCTTTTACTCAAACATATTAATGTTGAATGAATTTGGGGGGCACACTCTGATTTAGTTCACTTCTTCATGGTTTGCTTGAGTCAAATTCTGTGTCTTCCACTGAGAAAAAAGCTGTGGTCCTGCTTCCTACCTGCCTTGTTAATTATACTCCGCCCAAACACAGCGGTAACGTTGCCATTATCTTACGGATCACGTGCCACGTTGCACAATACTTGCATTGTAACTCAGAATTCAGCCATCACCCAGTTGCAGTATAGGGGAGATTATATCAAAAGTAGTGTTTACAGTGTACTAATAGCCTCATAAAGATAAACATCGGAAATTCATTTGAAAACCTAAATCATTGTGTCAGTTCTTAAGTTTCCATAAACAGCTTCCTTATGTATGTGTCTCTGCTTTGGTGTGCATACAGTTGCCAAGGCTTTCAGCAGACCCTGCCTCTGCCCCATTCATAGAAGAGTGCGAGCACAGCCCACGGACACAGAGGAACATTTGGCTTCAAGGCCACCCCCACCGCCACTTCCCTTTGGTTCCAGGGCCAGACACACAGGGAGAGGAGACTTTCAATTTAGAAGCTGAGCAGACTGTTCAAACATACTTCCTGATGATATGTCTGAAGAGTCTTGTTCTGTTTGTGCTTCTACTCAGGAACAGAGTCTACGAGGCAACATTCTGACTCACTGTTTGGGTTCACATTTTTGAACGAAGAGAAAAAGGTTGATGCAGGACACCTGAAAGGCCCATATTTCCCTATGGGAGGACTAAGAATGCTGGTTCTGGAGTCAGAGAGACTTCAGGTTCAGCACCAGTGCCATCACTTGCTAACTGTACAAACTTGGATGAGGTACTACTTAACCTCTCTGAGCTTCAGTTTGCCTGATATTTCAAATGAGAATAATTTGTCTCATAGGGTATTTGTGAGGTTTAATTAAGTGCACATAGAGCACCTATCCCAGTGCTCCATACCAAGCAAATGATCAGAAAGGTTAATTAGTATTATTATATTGGCACCCTGGAGGACCACCTACAGGGTTGTTACAGAGAATAAATATAATAACGCCAGCGAAAGCTCTTGGCACAGCCTTTGGTCCATGCCCTTAGATTTTCTCGTATGGCAAGGAAAAAAATCGGTATTCATAGTCAATCCATGGATTTTAATTAGTGAGTAAAAGTAACTATCTCTCTAGTTTCCATGGGGGTACAGGTGTGAGATTCTCTTTTAAAGGCCCTTCTCATTTCTATTTGCTGTTCCTTTGTTCTGAAACATGCTGGGTAGGTGGGCGTATTTCCAAAGCTGAAACATCTGGATTTGGTCGAATCAAAACTTTGTCTGTGGTTTATCTTGTGATCGCTCAGGTTATCCCGGGAGACTAGAGACCACCTGGAGACTTCAGTTTTGGCATCCAAAGTAGGCTAGCATCCTCTGTAGATGAGCGCCCAAGTACCAGGAATATATGTCTGTTGATACATAAATATATAAACAGGGTGAAAGCCAGTACCCTTAGCTGGTGGTGAGTCAGTCTGAGCCTCAAGAGCCAACAGGACTGTGAGGTGCTTCTTACGCAGAGCCCAGAGGCCCTTGGGTTGAAGTCTGATAGGATTTTAGGTCTAAGCACACCTTAGCAGGTAATAATGCCACCTGAAATTTCCATGGCACTATGTTCTTTTCAAAGAGCTTTCACATAAAATATCTTATCACAGTTGTTCTGTGATGTAGGCAATGCAAAAAATTTCATCCCCACTTTACCTTTAGAAGAAAATGTAGGTTCAGAAACATTAAGTGGTTCCAGGAACACACTGAGCTGGGACAGCCTGGACCATGAAAAGGTGCTCCCGTGGTACTGGAGAAAAAGCTGTGCCATGAGGAGAGGTCCCCTGGAAGGGTGAACAGCTAAAGAGGGGTTGCCTCTTATTTCTGGGATGGGGTCTCCTTATAAATGAGTTACCTCTGTGGTCCCTTGGAGCCCACAAGCTGTGCTGATGTCTCCTGATTCCCAGTCCTTCTTGCCTACCTCAGGGATCCTCAGGTAGTTTGTGGTTCCCATTTCTTTTTTTTTTTTTTAGTTATTTCTGAGACATACATTTTAAAGTAATAACTAGAATTATGACTTATAACATTATAACAGAACATATAAGATTTTTAGGAATTTCATGTAATGTCTGAAGCATTTATATTAACATATTTCCATACAAATAACCCAAAGAAAGTTTAGTATTAGATTTTTGTTTTGTTTTGTTTTGTTTTTTAATACAGCAGGTTCTTATTAGTCATCAATTTTATACACATTAGTGTATACGTGTCAATCCCAATCGCCCAATTCAGCACACCACCATCCCCACCCCCCTCGTGGTTTTCCCCCCTTGGTGTCCATATGTTTGTTCTCCACATCTGTGTCTCAACTTCTGCCCTGCAAACTGGCTCATCAGTACCATTTTTCTAGGTTCCACATGCATGCGTTAATATACAATATTTGTTTTTCTCCTTCTGACTTACTTCACTCTATATGACAGTCTCTAGATTCGTCCACATCTCAACAAATGACTCAATTTCGTTGCTTTTTATGGTTGAGTAATATTCCATTGTATATATGTACCACAACTTCTTTATCCATTTATCTGTTGATGGGCATTTAGGTTGCTTCCATGACCTGGCTATTGTAAATAGTGCTGCAATGAACATTGGGGTGCATGTGTCTTTTTGAATTATGGTTTTCTCTGGGTATATGCCCAGTAGTGGGAGTGCTGGATCATATGGTAATTCTATTTTTAGTTTTTTTTTAAGGAACCTCCATACTGTTCTCCATAGTGGCTGTATCAATTTACATTCCCACAAACAATGCAAGAGGGTTCCCTTTTCTCCACACCCTCTCCAGCATTTGTTATTTGTAGATTTTCTGATGATCCCCGTTCTAACTGGTGTGAGGTGATACCTCATTGTAGCTTTGATTTGCATTTCTCTAATAATTAGTGATGTTGAGCAGCTTTTCATGTGCTTCTTGGCCATCTGTATGTCTTCTTTGGAGAAATGTCTATTTAGGTCTTCGGCCCATTTTTGGATTGGGTTGTTTGTTTCTTTAATATTGAGCTGCATGAGCTGTTCATATATTTTGGAGATTAATTCTTTGTCCATTGATTAGTTTGCAAATACTTTTTGTCTCCCATTCTGAGGGTTGTCTTTTTGTCTTGTTTATGGTTTCCTTTGCTGTGCAAAAGCTTTTAAGTTTCATTACATCCCACTTGTTTATTTTTGTTTTTATTTTCATTTCTCTAGGAGGTGGGTCAAAAAGGATCTTGCTGTGATTTATGTCATAGAGTGTTCTGCCTATGTTTTCCTCTAAGAATTTTATAGTGTCTGGCCTTACATTTAGGTCTTTGATCCATTCTGAGTTTATTTTTGTGTATGGTGTTAGGGAGTGTTCTAATTTCATTCTTTTACATGTAGCTGTCCGGTTTTCCCAGTACCACTTATTGAAGAGACTGTCTTTTCTCCATTGTATATCTTTGCCTCCTTTGTCATAGATTAGTTGACCATAGGTGTGTGGGTTTATCTCTGGGCTTTCTATCTTGTTCCATTGATCTGTGTTTCTGTTTTTGTGCCAGTACCATATTGTCTTGATTACTGTAGCTTTGTAGTATAGTCTGAAGTCAGGGAGTCTGATTCCTCCAGCTCTGTTTTTTTCCCTCAAGACTAGTTTGGCTATTTGGGGTCTTTTGTGTCTCCATACAAATTTTAAAATTATTTGTTCTAGTTCCGTAAAAAATGCCATTGGTAATTTGATAGGGATTGCATTGAATCTGTAGATTGCTTTGGGTAGTATAGTCATTTTCACAATATTGATTATTCTAATCAAAGACATGGTATATCTCTCCATCTGTTGGTATCATCTTTAATTTCTTTCATCAGTGTCTTATAGTTTTCTGCATACAGGTCTTTTGTCTTCCTAGGTAGTTTTATTCCTAGGTATTTTATTCTTTTTGTTGCAGTGGTAAATGGGAGTGTTTCTTTAATTTCTCTTTCAGATTTTTCATCATTAGTGTATAGGAATGCAAAAGATTTCTGTGCATTAATTTTGTATCCTGCAACTTTACCAAATTCATTGATTAGCTCTAGTAGTTTTCTGGTGGCATTTTTAGGATTCTCTATGTATAGTATCATGTCATCTGCAAACAGTGACAATTTTACTTCTTCTTTTCCAATTTGTATTCCTTTTATTTCTTTTTCTTCTCTGATTGCCATGGTTAGGACTTCCAAAACTATGTTGAATAATAGTGGTGAGAGTGGACATCCTTGTCTCGTTCCTGATCTTAGAGGAAATGCTTTCAGTTTTTCACCATTGAGAATGATGTTTGCTGTGGGTTTGTCCTATATGGCCTTTATTATGTTGAGGTAGGTTCCCTCTATGCCCACTTTCTGGAGAGTTTTTTATCATAAATTGGTGTTGAATTTTGTCGAAAGCTTACTCTGCATCTACTGAGATGATCATATGGTTTTTCTCCTTCAATTTGTTAATATGGTGTATCACATTGATTGATTTGCATATATCAAAGAATCTTTGCATCCCTGTGATAAATCCCACTTGATCATGGTGTATGATCCTTTTAATGTGCTGTTGGGTTCTGTTTGCTAGTATTCTGTTGAGGATTTTTGCATCTATATTCATCAGTGATATTGGTCTGTAATTTTCTTTTTTTGTGGTATCTTTTTCTGGTTTTGGTATCAGGGTGATGGTGGCCTCATAGAATGAGTTTTGGAGTGTTCCTTCCTCCACAATTTTTTGGAAGCGTTTGAGAAGGATGGATGTTAGCTCTTCTCTAAATGTTTGATAGAATTCACCTGTGAAGCCATCTGGTCCTGGACTTTTGTTTTTTGGAAGATTTTTAATCACAGTCTCAATTTCATTACTTGTGATTGGTCTGTTCATATTTTCTATTTCTTCCTGGTTCAGTCTTGGAAGGTTATACCTTTCTAAGAATTTGTCCATTTCTTCCAGGTTGTCCATTTTATTGGCATAGAGTTGCTTGTAGTAGTCTCTTAGGATGTTTTGTATTTCTGCAGTGTCTGTTGTAACTTCTCCTTTTTCATTTCCAATTTTATTGATTTGAGTCCTCTCCCTCTTTTTCTTGATGAGTCTGGCTAATGGTTTATCAATTTTGTTTGTCTTCTCAAAGAACCAGTTTTTAGTTTTATTGATCTTTGCTATTGTTTTCTTTGTTTCTATTTCATTTATTTCTGCTCTTATCTTTATGATTTCTTTCCTTCTGCTAACTTTGGGGTTTTTTTGTTCTTCTTTCTCTCTTTCCTTTAGGTGTAAGGTTAGATTGTTTATTTGAGATGTTTCTTGTTTCTTGAGGTAGGCTTGTATAGCTATAAACGTTCTTCTTAGAACTGCTTTTGCTGCATCCTATAGGTTTTGGATCATCGTGTTTTGATTGTCATTTGTCTCTAGGTATTTTTTGATTTCCTCTTTGATTTCTTCAGTGATCTCTTTGTTATTTAGTAATGTATTGTTTAGCCTCCATGTTTTGTGATTTTTACGTTTTTTTCCCCTGTAATTCATTTCTAATCTCATAGCATTGTGGTTAGAAAAGATGCTTGACATGATTTCAGTTTTCTTAAATTTACTGAGGCTTGATTTGTGACCCAGGATGTGATCTATCCTGAAGCATGTTCCGTGCGCACCTGAGAAGAAAGTGTAATCTGCTGTTTTTGGATGGCATGTCCTATAAATATCAATTAAATCTATCTGGTCTATTGTGTCATTTAAAGCTTCTGTTTCCTTATTTATTTTCATTTTGGATGATCTGTCCATTGGTGTAAGTGAGGTGTCAAAGTCCCCCACTATTATTGTGTTACTGTCGATTTCCTCTTTTATAGCTGTTAGCGGTTGCCTTATGTATTGAGGTCGTCCTATGTTGGGTGCATATATATTTATAATTGTTATATTTTCTTCTCGGATTAATCCCTTGATCATTATGTAGTGTCCTTCCTTGTCTCTTGTAACATTCTTTATTTTAAAGTCTGTTTTTTTCTGATATGAGTATACCTACTCCAGCTTTCTTTTGATTTCCATTTTCATGGAATATCTTTTTCCATCCCCTCACTTTCAGTCTGTATGTGTCCCTAGGTCTGAAGTGGGTCTCTTGTAGACAGCATATATATGGGTCTTGTTTTTGTATCCATTCAGCAAGCCTGTGTCTTTTTTTTTTTTTTTTTTTTTTTGCAGTACGCGGGCCTCTCACTGTTGTGGCCTCTCCCGTTGCGGAGCACAGGCTCCGGACGCGCAGGCTCAGCGGCCATGGCTTACGGGCCTAGCCGCTCCGCGGCATGTGGGATCTTCCCGGACCGGGGCACGAATCCGTGTCCCCTGCATTGGCAGGCGGACTCTCAACCACTGCGCCACCAGGGAAGCCCCAAGCCCTGTGTGTTTTGGTTGTAGCATTCAATCCATTCACGGTTAAGGTAATTATCGATATGTATGTCCCTGTGACCATTTTATTCATTGTTTTCGGGGTTTTTTTTTGTAGGTCCTTTGCTTCTCTTGTGTTTCCCCCTTAGAGAAGTTCCTTTAGCATTTGTTGTAGAGCTGATTTGGTGGTGCTGAATTCTCTTAGCTCTTGCTTGTCTGTAAAGCTTTTGATTTCTCCATCGAATCTGAATGAGATGCCTGCTGGGTAGAGTAATCTTGATTGTAGGTTCTTCCCCTTCATCACTTTAAGTATATCATGCCACTCCCTTTCCCTTCTGGTTTGTAGAGTTTCTGCTGAGAAATCAGCTGTTAACCTTATGGGAGTTCCCTTGTATGTTATTTGTCATTTTTCCATTGCTGCTTTTAATAATTTTTCTTTGTCTTTAATTTTTGCCAATTTGATTACTATGTGTCTTGGCATGTTTCTCCTTGGGTTTATCCTGTATGGGACTCACTGCGCTTCCTGGACTTGGGTGGCTATTTCCTTTCCCATGTTAGGGAATTTTTCTTCCCTGGTGGCGCAGTGGTTGAGAGTCCGCCTGCCGACACAGGGGAAACTGGTTCGTGCCCTGGTCCAGGAAGATCCCACATGCTGCAGAGTGGCTGGGCCCGTGAACCACGGCCGCTGAGCCTGCGCGTCCGGAGCCTGTGCTCTGCAATGGGAGAGGCCACAATAGTGAGAGGCCCGCGTACCGCAAAAAAAAAGTTTTCAACTAAAATCTTTTCAAATATTTTCTCTGGTCCTTTCTCTCTCTCTTCTCCTGGATGCCTATAATGCGAATGTTGTTGCGTTTAATGTTGTCCCAGAGGTCTCTTAGGCTGTCTTTGTTTCTTTTCATTCTTTTTTCTTTTTTCTGTTCTGCAGCAGTGAATTCCACCATTCTGTCTTCCAGGTCACTTATCCATTTTTCTGCCTTAGTTATTCTGCTATTGATTCCTTCTACTGTAGTTTTCATTTCAGTTATTGTATTGTTCATCTCTGTTTGTTTGTTCTTTAATTCTTCTAGGTCTTTGTTAAACATTTCTTGCATCTTCTTGATCTTTGCCTCCATTCTTTTTCCAAGGTCCTGTATCAACTTCACTATCATTATTCTGAATTCTTTTTCTGGAAGGTTGCCTATCTCCACTTCATTTAGTTATTTTTCTGGGGTTTTCTCTTGTTCCTTCATCTGGTACCTAGCCCTCTGCCTTTTCATCTTGTCTCTCTTTCTGTGAATGTGGTTTTTGTTCCATAGGCTGCAGGATAGTAGTTCTTCTTGCTTCTGCTGTCTGCCCTCCATGGTTCCCATTTCTGATGTGAAATCCTTCTTGTGGTTACACACCTACCAGCTGCTGCCAGTATTGCTACCTCTATGAAAAGGTTCTCACACTTTTGTGTGCAACAGACTTATCTGTAGTGTTCATTAAAAATGAACTCTGGATCAAATTTTGAAATTCTGATTTAAGAGACTCTGGATGGAAGTGTGTGTGTGTGTGTGTGTGTGTGTGTGTTGTGGATTCAGTGGTTGCTGAAGCTGGCTTGGAAGAACCTGTGGGGTGCATCTTTTCCTATGTCTGCATTCTGTGCCATAGTGTCTTGAAATCGGCTTTGGTGGGAGTTTTGGCCCATGGAGATCAGAAAACGTTACAAATCAGCACCTCTGCCCCAACCACTAGTTGGTTGTTGAACATTTACTGGCTCACCACTGAGTGGTTCCATTGAGTTCCAGCTGCTCACTCAGCCCTCAGATAATTCAAACCTGTGCCTGTAAATCATAGGTGAGATACTCGGACAGACAGATCATAAACTGACAACTTCCTTTTCTTTGCCCTATTTTTCCCTGTGAAATATTTTTAAAAATGCAAATTATGCTTTTCCTTTCCAGGAAGGCTTAATTATATAATTTTTGTATTTCTAGTATATGTCACAGCTCTTTCCATAATAAGAATCATTTAGCACCTACTATTTCCCAGCCCTATTCTAGTGAATAAAATAAAGCCCTTTCTCTTTTGGGACAAGCACAGAATTCAAAAGTCTATAACTCCTTGGAAATTTCATGGAATTGGAGGAGATTCCATGTAGCTGGAGCAAAGTGAGGGAGTGAGAGAATGATAAGGGATAAGACTGGCTTTGTATGCAGACACAAGTAAAGAGTTTGTATTTAATTTGAAGTTTAATAGGAAGCCTTCTTAAATCTCAAGCAGAGGAGATTTATGTTTCAAAAAGATCTCTCTGTTTGCTGTTTGGGAACTTACTGTAGAGGGCAAAAAAGAAATCTGGGTAATGAAACTCATTTTTTCTTAAATTTTTTCAAAGAAAAATTTTCTA
Source organism: Aethalodelphis obliquidens (assembly GCF_003676395.1). Lineage (NCBI taxonomy): Eukaryota > Metazoa > Chordata > Mammalia > Artiodactyla > Delphinidae > Aethalodelphis > Aethalodelphis obliquidens. The sequence continues at coordinate 20,043,766 of NW_020837975.1, forward strand.
CAATCCCTTTAGGCCCTCTTAAGGACAGATTTCTTCCTTACAACTTCAGGAATCCAGATCTTCGAGCTGAACACTGTGGGAGAATTGCATCATTGGTAAATAGGTGGAATCACTTCAGAAGCAACATGTTGTAAGAAGTTATATAAGTACTTTCTATTTTTTTAATACTTGATGTCTTTTGACCATTAGGCCCAGGCCCTAGACTTCAAGTTAAAAAACATTCAACCAGCACTATCCAATAGAATTTTCTGCAGTGATAAAAGTATTCCATAGTTGTGGTCTCCTAAAATGGTAGCTATCCTCCACATGTGGCTAATGAGCACTTGAAATATAGCTAGTGTGACTGAGGAGTTGGATTTTAAATTTTATTTAATTTTCATTAATTTAAATTTAAACAGCCACATGTGGCAAGTGGCTACCATATTGGACAGTGCAGCCCTAGAACTTCTATATCTCTGGCCATGCAGGTGGCATCTCTGAGCCCCTGTATTTAGTTAATAATACTTACCTGTTAGAAGAGGATTAAATGATACATGTAAAAGCATAAAGCCTGGTGTCTGGCAGCTCCCAGGACCACAGTGGAGGTTGGATTCAGTGGTGCACTGGAACAGGAATGAACTGGCTCATGAGAGTCAATTTCTCACATCCCTTCCCAACTCTGAGTTCATTGACAACATACTTAGTCATGGTTGGAATATCTATACCATGGAAATCAGCAACCACTATACTTTGGGGCCCCCCACCCCATCCTAATCCAAGAGCCAGCTGTTAACAATTTACCAACACACCATTGGTAGGGTGCATTTACACATCCTATTTATTTATACTTGTTTCTACTACCAGAAATTTAATTCTTTCATGGATCCTTTTCCTTTTCATTATTTCTACAACATCGTTTTAGTATTCCATTTCCTTCCTTACCTGACTTTCACAAGCCTTCTGTGCTTTTGGGTTTCTGCTTCTGTGTTTCAGAGAAGCTTCTGCCTGAGGAAGCTATGCATCTTTTTTTTTCTTTTTTTTTTTCCTTTAATACAACTTGTAAATTTTAGGTCATTCCGGTTTGCCTATTCCTTCTTTGCTGTGAAGGAAGCAACCAGCTGGCTACACAATGTAGTCACAATGACACTTTCAGAGAAAAACCCGGATGCTCTGTGTCTCCCTCTGTCCCACCCTTATCTTGGGCAGGTGCTCTGTCTTCAGTTCCTAAAGTTTTACACTCACCAGCAAACCATTTTGTAAAACGGTGCAAAGTACATCTCTGTTTTGCTCCTGTCTTCCTGTTTCCGGTTATTTTTACTGGTGTTTCATCTGCAAACTAGATTAGGAAGATTATGTATTCATTATTGATGACTCTTTTTTCTCAGCAATATGGTTTTAAGGTAACTATCCAAAAATTTTACGTCCCTAAACCCTATCTCAGCCAGGGACTTAGTAAAACATCTGCAGATAGTTTATCAGTTAAAAAGCTTACATTAAAGATGATACTGAATGAAGACCTTTTGCCGTCAAAACTGTTGAGAGCCTGTTTTGACTTGTGAGCTCTGACCTCTATCAACAGGTTAACCCTGATTAAATTTCCAGGTGTGATCCCATCTGGATGAACTCTAAGAAACTCTACCCTATTGATTTTCAAAATACTTTCATTTTTTTTAAAGCAACAGAATCCTTTCTTCAAAGATAATTTACATGGAAGTCCAGTACCTAAGAGGCAAATGCTGAGTTTTTCTGGTTTTGGTGTAGGCAACAAATCTACCCAGAAGGAGGGACTTTAAATAGAATCGTTTGAAAAACATTGACGAACCCGACTTAATTTTTTTGAAGGCAGTTCTATTCTTTACCAATATTAAACATCCATTCTGTGGGTGGACAGTCTTTCTGAACTATACTGTATTTTCTCTTTTAAAAAACTATACATCTTGGTTTCTGAGGCCAATACTTTATATAAATATCAAGAGAGCAAGCAGGTTTTAGGTATGTCTTTTCTATCTAAATGCTAAACAAACAAACAAAAAGAGAGAGAGAGAGGGAACTGCTACAAAAAATGGATAACTGTTGAATCATATGTCTCTGAAAGCTAATATTATGTTAACTAATTTAATACCACCTTCTATAGTTACCTGCCAATATAACAACCTTTAAAGCAAAAGAACAAAAATGAATTATTTGTTCTTCATAAAACACAAGATTTGAAAATGTATGAAATCCTTTAAGACAATTTACAGCATAATAACAATATACTTAAAATAGAATATTAATTTAATTTAATACGTTTCTTGTGAAGTCATATAAGGCCTAAATAAGAAAAGCCTAGAAAGGTCTTTTCAAAAGTCTTGTACTCTTAGCAACAAATTTGCCTTGGCAGATTTATTAGTCAACAGTCTTACTCAAAATAACAATCTAATTTGAATAGTATGAGGGTCAAAGTTAATTTGGAAATACTCAAGAGTAAAGAAGATTGGGTGTTAAATAGATTATTTATTCACTAGTAACCTCTGAACTGTTTCTAGAGAATAATTCGTTTTGACAAACAGCATGTCTATGGGCCACCATGTGGAAATAGGAATATTGTCTATGAAAGGAGGGTTTTGTTTGGGCTTCTTGCTTGATTTCTGCAGTAAGTCAACTGTTCATGTGTTTTCTATAATTACTCACATTTAATTTGTTTCTTAGTGCACAGCAGAAGCTCTGATGATAGAAACAATGTCTATTGAGTATTATAGGAAAGATCTGTAGTCTTCTCTTCTTCCAGGAAAGATTCCTAATCTGGAGTCCCAGGACCCACAGTCAGCAGCTGACAGTTGGGATTTAAGAAATTTTTCAGCTCACTAAAATTGTAAAAAACAAAACATTTGTATATATACACATGTGTGATTTTCTAAGGAGTTCTAACTTTTACAATCTTCTTAAAAGGATTCGTGTGAAAAAAAAAGATAAAGAGAACCTATCAAAACATTATATTCTTTTTTTAAATTAAAGTGTAGCTGATTTATAATGTTTCAGATGTACAGCAAAGTGATTGTTTTATATATATATATGTATATGTATATATATATATATATACACACATACATATTCTTTTCCATTATGGTTTATTATAAGATATTAAACATAGTTCCCTGTGCTATGCAGTAGGTCCTTATTGTTTATCCAATTTATATATAGTAATGTATATCTGCTAATCCCAAACTCCTAATTTATCCTTCCCCCACTTTCCCCTTTGGTAACTGTAAGTTTGTTTTCTATGTCTCAGTGTCTGTTTCTGTTTTGTAAATAAGTTCATTTGTATCATATTTTAGATTCCACATATAAGTGATATCATGTGGTATTGTCTTTCTCTGTCTGACTTAATTCACTTAGTATGATAATATCTAGGTCCATCCATGTTGCTGCAAATGGCATTATTTCAGTCTTTTTTATGGCTGAGTAATATTCCATTGTATGTATATATACATATAACGTCTTCTTTATTCATTCATCTATCGATGTACATTTAGATTATATCCTTGATTGTATTATCTTGAACCTTGTCTTCCTGCCTGACTCACTTACCTCCTTCTTGCCCAAGAATAAACCAGGCTAAATGGTGTTTCAAGTTTGAACCCAAAGTTTTGTAGAAGTTTTGAGAAATAGACCTGTGAAATCTTTAATTCCATCTTGTTGGAAAGCTGCTGAGGGTATTGTTTATCATGTTATTAAGAACCTTCCCTAAGAAGACCCATTTCAGAAAATTCTTCTACAGATTATCCTTCTTAAAGACTTCACTTCTCCCATGAAATTGACTCTTTTTTTTTTTTTTTTTTGATAATAAGTCTGGAATCAACTCTAAGCATCAAAAGCTGCGTGAGGGCTCACACTACCTGCATAGTTTTGCACGATCCTGGCCCTGGTTTTGAGTTTCTGCTCTTATTGTTATTTTTCTTTCTATTCTTATTTATATGTTCTATTTTTTATTCACTGTTGATGTAAGCCTTCTCAAAGGAGAGTTAAGGGGAAAAGTAAATGAATATCCAACCTGCAAGTGGGGAAATTAAATTTCAGTTTGGTGGCTACCTCAAAGTAACAGAGCCCATTCCACGTGTATTCTTCAACCCAGGCCTCTCACATACCAGATCTGTTCTTTGGATAGTTTGCCCTATAGACGGCTCAAAATACTGGTTTTTAGGAAGCAGGGAGACTTGTACATCTATGGGAAACTCCCCTCCCCTCTCTCCCTTCCCAAGTTGTGAAACTACACCCTCTTTAGCTTTCTGGAAGTATTACCTTACTACAGGCGATGTAGTGACTATGAAATTTGTCTTTTCTGTTTGCAAGAGCATTTTAGGAAAGTGGGAGTAGGAAGGCTTCCCTGGTGGCGCAGTGGTTGAGAGTCTGCCTGCCGATGCAGGGGACACGGGTTTGTGCCCCGGTCCGGGAGGATCCCACGTGCCGCGGAGCGGCTGGGCCCGTGAGCCATGGCCGCTGAGCCTGCGCGTCCGGAGCCTGTGCTCCGCAACGGGAGAGGCCACAACAGTGAGAGGCCCGCGTACC
>NW_020837975.1:20048392-20081607 GCF_003676395.1 Aethalodelphis obliquidens
CGCGTACCGCAAAAAAAAAAAAAAAAAAAAAAAAAAAAAAAGTGGGAGTAGGAGCAGAGTGCAAGACAAGCGTGGGGGCAGAAAAGCTTTGGTTGCATGTCTTCCTGCTCTTTCTGCCTGTGTCCCCTCTTGCAGAGAGAGATAGAATATTATAGTTGTGAGAACATGGACTCTGTAGCCAAACAGATCAATAAAGTCCAGCTCCCCACTTGCTACCTGTGTGACCTAGGGAAAGTTGCTTCACCTATTTGTGCAAAATTATCCTTTATCCTCTAAGGATAGGATAGTTGTGCATATTGAGGAGTTAATGTATATAGAGCACTTAGAACAGGGCCTGGTGTATAATACAATCTCAGCATGTATTATATATTATAATTACTGCCAGAACTCTGGATAGGTACTGCATGAACATTCTCACCTTGTGGAAAGAGATTGCTTGGAAAGCGTAGGAAAGTCAGCTCTTTCTCCTACCTGTAAAAAACATTAGTCCTCTGTGTATTTTCACCAGGGCAGAATTCAGTGAGCACAGAAAATGGGTTTAAGAAACATCCAGATGTCATTTCGCATACAAATCAAGAGCAGGGTCTGAATTTCAAACCATTCCTTTGGTACCTGCCCAAATCGATTTTGGCTGAGAGCGGGAGGGATGGAGTGGGAAGAAGTCATCGAAATTGCGTGCACAGTGTTGTTGTTCCAACTTGGGAGGTTGGAGTGAAGCCACCTCGAAGGTTTGGCCTTGTATGTTTGTGATCCTAGGAAATTTCCCCAGCATGAAAGTTGTGCTTCGGGGAACAGAAAGAAATAATGATTTTTGTATCTGTAAATAAGGCCGTTGCTATGTGTGAGTGGCAGTGTTCCAGAGACATTAGCTATTTTCACTTTCTTGTGGTCCACCCATGAATTACAAAGCGCAAAAGGGTGTTCCCTTCCCAGCTGAAAATAGCTTTTGGCAACATTTTCTGACACAGTTCTTCAATGCACCACGGGACCTGTCACCTCAATCATTTTGTGTTCCCTTTCATCCTCCCACAAAAGTGATTTTAAGAAGGGAGGGTAACTGATCAGATGAAGCCAAGAGATGTGTGAGTGTGTTAATAACAACCTGTCAAAACCTGGGATAGCCAGATGCAAACATGCTAGATTAGGGGTGAGGTGGGCTCCCAAACTGCTCATAACCTGATTTACCTTAAACTCTGCAAGTGTCCCTTTCTCCACCCATCCTGAGAATGATATTCTCCTCTCATCTTCACCAATATCGTGATAATCAATAGCAAACCTTTTTTTTTTTAAATTTTTTTAAAGCATGTGCAAGGCTCACAACTCATAAAAATCCACTCCTGGCCTCCTTGATTCCCAAAAGAATATTCTTTACTGGGAGAAACTCAATCACATCATCATCAAGTATTTCACGGGAATTTTAACATCATGAAGTCCAAATCTTCAAGTAAGCCTTGGCACTGGAGATAAATGGAAGCCTTAAGAGATACAAAATGGACCACTTTGGTCCAAGTATTGTTCCAAATGCTTCACTTATATTAATTAATTTAGACCTCCATAAAGACGTCATGAGTTTAGTACTAGGATTACCACCATTTTACAGGTAAAGAAACTGAGGCACAGAGGAGCTAAGGATCTTGCTTATGTTTGTACAACCCATTAGGAATTAGAGGAAGGATTCAAACCCAGGTAGGTGTCTCCAGGAAACTTTTCTGGCCGTACCATGTGGCCTCTTGTGATAAAGACAACGTACTACAAGGTTGTCAGTTCTGAGACACAGTGATAACTGAGAATTCAGTGAGGTTTCTTCCCTTCTTACGGATCAGCTGGAGTAGAAATATAAAAAACTCCAGTTGCCCAGGTACATTAGAGATTGCTTAGGTCCAAAGACATCTCACAGCTAGTTGGTGAGAGACCCAGGGCTCAAAATCTGGCTTCCTTTCTCCTTGTTTCTTGACCATCTCTTATACCACGAGTGACTAATTAAAGTGGGTTTCACTGAGAAATTCTCAAAGAAGTCTTCCTTGTTTCCTCCTGTGTTCTGTTCCACTCCCAGTGCCTCCTACTTCAAGATGTGGAATGCCAGAAGGAGGATGGCCAGGTGGTCAAGATCCTGGGATTTGAGTCCCGACTCTGACATTTTCTAGCTGTGTGAGCCTAGGCGACACTCTTTATCCTGGGACCACGTATCTCCCCATCTAGACAATGGTAGTAAATGCCTGCCTTTTTTTTTTTTTTTTCTCATTTCTAAGATTCTTTTTTTTTTTTTTTTAACATCTTTATTGGAGTATAATTGCTTTACAATGGTATGTTAGTTTCAGCTTCACAACAAAATGAATCAGTTATATATATACATATATTCCCATATCTCTTCCCGCTTGCGTCTCCCTCCCTCCCACCTTCCCTATCCCACCCCTCCAGGCGGTCACAAAGCACCGAGCTGATCTCCCTGTGCTATGCGGCTGCTTCCCACTAGCTATCTACCTTACGTTTGGTAGTGTATATATGTCCATGCCTCTTTATCGCTTTGTTTGTTTTTAAATTGGGGTATAGTTGTTTTACAATGTTGTGTTAGTTTCTACTGTACAGCGAGGTGGAATTCCCTGTGCTATCCAGTACGTTCTCATTAGTTATCTATTTTATACATAGTAGTGTATATATGTCAGTCCCAATCTCCCAATTCATCCCACCCTTCGTTTCCCCACTTGGTGTCCATACATTTGTTCTCTACGTCTGTGTCTCTGTTTCTGCCTTGCAAACAGGTTCATCTGTACCATTTTTCTAGATTCCACATATATGTGTAAATACACGATATTTGTTTTTCTCTTTCTGACATATTTCACTCTGTATGACAGTCTCTAGGTCCATCCACATCTCTACAAATGACCCAATTTCTTTCCTTTCTGTGACTGAGTAATATTCCATTGTATATATGTACCATACCTTCTTTATCCATCCATCTGTTGATGAGCATTTAGGTTGCTTCCATGACCTGTAAATGCCTGCCTTTTTTTCATGTCCTTGGGATTTTTTCAAGAATCAACATTTCTATATCTGTAGATCTCTGCTACTTGAGGTATGGTCCACACATCAGTGGCACTTGGGCCAGTTAGAAATAAGGGATCTCAGGCACAACTTCAAATCTACTGAATCCGAATCAGCGTTTTAACAAGATCCTTGAGGGATCTGTGTCACATTAAAGTTTGAGAAGCACCATGAAAGTGTCACAGCTTTCAAGCACAGCACAGAGAGGAAGGGTTGCTATGGCTTTCCACCTCTTCCCACCTCTCCCTTCTGCTGCTCTAAAAGGGTAATTCAGGCCACGAATCCCTTACTCTCAAAACCAGTTTTGGAATCCAGAATTTTTTGTATTTTGAAAGGCAATATGCTACATGTGCTGTATATTATTTAACACCTTCAGTAGCATCAGGGTAGCTAGCACCCTTAAATAAAGCACAGTGACTATTATACTGAGTGAGATCGATAAAGATGAAATAAATCTTTATTATTATCTTCAGTGTGGTTGCTGCAAACTTTGAAGATAACTTTTGGGTTTCAGAGATTTTTGGGGTTTGGAATGGCTGGTGAAGACTGTGGATTTGAACTTCCCAGGGACGTGCTGACCTTGGTCTGGTAGAGCTCTGGGGTGTCATTTTCACCTGGAGCAGCTCTTCTCTGGGCAAAGCCTGTGTGGCCATGGTTGGACCAAGGGTGGGAACATGAGGTCCCAGGATGATGCTGCCCCAGGATTCTCTGGGGTACCATCTGGGGCTTCCTGCCTCTGCAAGATCCTACTGACCGCCTAAACCCAAGGCAGATGCATGGTTTGGGGGAGAGAGACAGCTCATTTTCTCCTTCGTCCTGGAATATTAAGCCTGAGCAAAAAGTGGAGTGGGTAGTAGGTGTAGGCAGCTCTCTTCACATCACAACAAAAATAGCATGATTCCTAAGAAGAAGGGAACTTAGCTTATTGTTGCTTTTTAATCCTCCAGAAATCAAATAAATAACTCAATGAAATTAAAATGTCTCTTGAAGGTATTAATGATGAGGGTGCTTTAATTACATAAACAAATGTTCTAATGATAAAACTTCTCAAAAAAAAAAAAACCAAACAAAAAAACAGAACAAACTACACCCCCAATCTGATCCTTCGCACTCTCCCTTTTACAACTACCTTAAACTTACTCAAATTATGTCTGAGGGCTCCAGCAGGCAGAACATTTGGGCTGCGTCTCTAGCATGGATGCCTTTGTTGTAGCTCTGCTGGAAGAAAAAGAAAGGGGAAAAAAATCCATTAGTGTAACTTCATCACTGATACTCAAAATAAGATCTACCTGAAAGGAAAAACCCTTTGAAGAGCCTGCAAGGTTTAAAAGATGGAAAAGAATAAAGCATCTGGTTCAGAAGAGTTAGTGTCTGATCCCAGCTCTTCCCCAAGCTGCTGGGAGGAACTGGGACACTCTCCTCTATTTGTCATCTGGTGGTAGGTGATGCTGGACCAACAGGGTATGCCTTTCCCACCAGAGATATCTGCCAACTCACCCCAGAGCCCTTCCAGAGACAGTGGAACGGAAACGACCAGCTGCTCCAAAGTGAGCCAGCTCTGGAGTGTGTATAGGAACTCATGTCTGATGACGCCCAGAGCTTCTTTTATTAGGGCAGGATCTTCATTTGTATTATTTCAGTTAATCTTCATAAAACCCTGGGAGATTATTCCCGCATTCTGTGGAGCAGGAAACTGCAGCTCAGGAGGTTAAGTTAATTGCCAGAGGCCACACAGCTAGAACCCAGGTCTGCCTAACCCCCAAAGCTGTTCTCTTAAGCACTGTGGCTTCCAGTTTTATCCCGAGGCTTAGACTTGCTTGAGGAGCCCTGGAGTTCAGAGTATAGTTGAGGTGCCCTGGGCAGCAAGGCTGGACATAAGTACTGTCCACAGAAAAGGTGTTGGGTAAGGAGTGAGGGGGCAGCAGGACCAGGACTCATGAGTCCACAGGTGATTTATGGCTCCTTTTCAACCTGCCTTCTTTCTTATAATCATAGGATTATAGTGATGAAATGAAACTCCTAAAACCAATCTATCCCCTGCCTTTAGGCAGTGGTTCATTTAAACCAGACAATTTTCTCCCTTTGTTTAAAGTTCTTAAGAGGCAGAATTTCCAAATCACTCAAAGATACCTATGACAGGGGCTCACAGGTCTCGTAGTGATTAATCTTTTTGTGATAATAAGCCCAAATTAATTTCCAAACATTTATTGAGTCCCTACATTGTGCCCTGTGCTTAGATGGTGTGTGTGTGTGTGTGTGTTAGGTGTTATAAGGAGGCACAGGTAGCTTGTCCTTAGATTTCTTATAATTTTCTTGGATCAAGAGTAATACACTTGTAGTAATTAAAACCCACTTTAGATATATTCAAAAATTACTAGCTAAGTAGCAGTAATCTACTTCTGATTCTGCCAGAAATGAGCCATATGACTTGGTACATGTCACTGACATTCAGCTTCCTCTTGTTGGAAAGTGAGGGGCAGGCAATCTTGCCATGACGGTTGCCTAGCAGCCTGCAGAATACAGGCTCTGGGATGTGTGGTGGAGACTGTGAGGGTGATAAGAGCTCAGAAGAGGAGAGCTCCCGGAGGGACTGGCTAAGGCTTTGGGGAAGAGGAGGGACTTCAGTTGGTTCCTGAAGAATGGGTAGCCTTGGCCTAGGGAGAGGGGAGGACACTTAGGAAGACAGCAGGAAACAAGAATAAGCATTACCTGTTGACCAGCTAGTGAGGGGCCAGCTGAGGGCACAGCTGGGAAGGGAAGAGTGGAGACAAATTAACTAAAATTGCACTTAGACTTGAGGTATTGGGGTTAGAGGGGGCATCTCATTAAAAACAACAACAACCAAAAAGAAAGGTAAAAGAAGAGAGAAAGGAACTTATAGAGCCCCTGCAGTACCCCAGGCACTAGGCTAGGTTCTTGAGATCTAGAACCCTCTCCACCTTCCAGAAGTAGAAATTAGTTTTCTCACCCTACAGATGATGCAGTGAGGCTCAGAGAGGTAAAGTAACTTGCCTCTGGTCACCTTGTAAGAATGGATTCAGGTCTATTGAGCTCAAAGCCTGAGATTTCTGGATGGGCCAGGATATGAATTATATATGTGGTGGAAGTTTTATGAAAAAGTGGAGTGAGGGCTTCCCTGGTGGCGCAGTGGTTGAGAGTCTGCCTGCCGATGCAGGGGACATGGGTTCGTGCCCCGGTCCGGGAAGATCCCACATGCCGCGGGGCGGCTGGGCCCGTGAGCCGTGGCCGCTGAGCCTGCGCGTCCGGAGCCTGTGCTCCGCAGCGGGAGAGGCCGCAACAGTGAGAGGCCCGCGTACCGCAAAAAAAAAAAAAAAAGTGGAGTGAGAATCACCTAGCGTTAAGGAAACCAGAGGAACGCAGAGGTGAGGCAAGCTTAAGGGCAGCAGGATGAGGCAGAGAGCAGTCGTTCTAAGGAATATTCTGGAAGACTTGAAGGGAAAGTAAATTGGTTATGGTGTTACGGTGCTAGGAGTGGATAAATAAAAGATGATGACAATGTCTGGAATATGAAAAACTTGGAAATCCTTGACTCTACAGATACCAAGTAGGAAGAGAAGCTAGTTTGGAGATGAAGAGGACAAATCTCAGACAGGCGGAGTCTGAGACGAAAGTGATCTCCTCCGTGGCGTGTCCAGAAGGATGCTGCCGCAGTGGATGCAGGAGTCTAGGCTTAAAGGCAGGGCTAGTGACAAAGCCATGGGGATTATTAGTGAAGAGAGCTAATGGAAATCTTGAAAAAGGGGGAACTCTGCAATGGAGATAAGAGAATGGAGCTCTCTCAGGAGGTATATGGGAAGAGCAGCAGAGGTCTGCATGGGAGACAGAGTGGGTATGCAAGAACACAGGAACACCAGAGTGCAGAACACCTCGAAGCTGCGTGGAAAGCGACTTACAGGAAAGTGGGGCCGAATGAGGAGGGCAGGGGTGTGGGGGCGCATTAATCCTCAGAAATTCTCATTATAACAGAGAAGTCTATTAGAATGGAAGATCCAGACCATTTGTGTGTGTGTGTGCATCATTTCAAAGATCTTTTCTCTTTTGCTATTTCTTTAGGCAAATTGTATAATTATAATCCTCAGATTTTCTGCAAGAGAAAAGCTCTATTGCAAAATTTGCTCTGATATAGCTTTATACTGGAAAACAGTACACTTTCCTAGGTTTCCATAGGGTGTTAACTGCCGAAATTGTCATACAGATCTTTGGAGCAACTACAGGCTCACTTGATAATCATTTAAGTTCCTCCCGTGAGCCGGGCTCTGGGTTAGGCAGGCAGAGTCTCACCTCTCTACTCATCCACAAGCCCTGTTATCATCGCTCAGCTAGACAAAGGGAGCAGAAGAGGGAAAAGGATGCCCCTGGGAGGCTGAGGGCAGCTAGTGGCTGAACCAGCTTCAGCCCCACTCTCTGCCTCCGTAATCAGTAGAGGCTGGGGATAAATTGCATTTCGCTTCCAAACAGTGTGACCCTCAATTGCATAAACAAGCCTGAAGTGAATGTCAGCTCTAGCCCAGGAAGCCACTTTCCCCAAGGCAGATTGGCAGGGAGCTCAGGGGTTTTGCCCCTTTCCCCCCAACCGTGATCATCTGTTGGGATCAGGTGGGTGTCACCCCAGCAATCAATACCCTGGGTGAGCTGCAGGGGCAGGAAGGGCAGCAAGTGGGCTGGGCCATTCCTCAAACCTCCTTTGACCTTCAAACTGAGTGTTCGCCTGCCTGCTTTGCAAAGGTAAATCCAGTCTGTTTGAAATGAGTACAGATTTAGTTAAAAATGAGGTATGTCCCTTCTTCCATGATACTCATTTCCCTGACAAGCAGGAGTTTTGGAAAATCGCAGTGGATTCGTCTCTGCAGCTCTCTCTCTCCATCCCCTGCCACACCACTTAGACACACAGAAGCTTTTCTATTCTGCATGTTTTCATACATGCAGCCAAATATGGAGGAAGGAGAAAGCCTTTAAAAATAATAATAATCTTCTATTTTTCTTTGTCGGATGAAAATTTCCTGCACTTTTGTTCATGTCAACGCAAAATTATGCTTCTGCAAGTTGAGGTGGTGGCAGTTCCTGAACACAGTTATATTTTGCAGATAACAGGATTAACTTGGATGTGGGTAATAAGTTGGTGAATCTCCCCCCGGCCATTTCTCAACACTGTGAGAGCACTAATCCTTTATGCTTTGATGTCTTCTAGCTTTCCATCAGGTGCGCCATGGACTATTTGTCCTGGGGCAGTCAGCTCTCTTATAAGATCTCATAGTGTCCTCATTAGCTGCGCCTATTTACCCAGCCAGCCTGTTGAACCCAATTTATAGTTTATGTGATTAATTCCCAAAGTACAGTAAACCCTAGCTCTAAGGCTCTCTATTATATGACTGCATCTCCTTTAAGGGCAAACACAGCTCCAGCTCGTTTGCTATATAACTGCCTCGTATATGATACGCTAATAATTTTACTCTTGACGACGCATTGAACATCTTTCTATACACTTTCTTTACAGCACAAAAGAATGTTCCATAAAGAAAAGGATACTCCATATTGGACTGTAAAGTGCTAACTCTGTGCGGGAGTCTTTGGTTTTTTTTTTGCTTTAAAAATGTTATTTTAGCTGATAATGTGGCACCGCCCTCCTGTCAGGTTTGAATAGGAAATTGGCAAACCATGTTACTGTACAACTCTTTATCTACCGAATTATAAGTTTCAAAAGGCTTAAGAGGTAATGTGGCAGCACAAACCCATGGGCTCCTTCTCATCCTTAACATGCAGGCTTGGAAGATAAAAGGTTCAAGTGCATGCATGTGCACGTGTGTGTGTGTGTGTGTCTGTAGGGAGCCAGAGAGGGAGACAAAGACAGAAAGCAAAATGAGGAGAGGCGCTCTCAAGGCACCGTATGTCAACTTTGTTGCCATTTTTTCTCACAGCAGAAAGAATTATGGAAAAAGTCACTTACAGTTGGAACAAGAGGAAAAAAAATAACCACTACACCAGTGGTTCTCAGCTGGGAGTATTCCCCTGGGACACTGGACATTGTCTAGAGATATTTTTGGTTATCACAACTCAGGGGCACGCTACTGGCATCCAGTGGATAGAGGCCAGGAATATGGCTAAACGTTCTACAGGCAACTCCTATGACAAAAATTATTTGGCCCCAAATGCCTAGAGTGTCAAGGCTGAGAAATCCTGCCTTGCACCTTTGGGTGATGGAATTGAAAGTGGGAAACTTAATCGCTTCTGCTTAACTGACCTCAAAGTGCATGAAGAGACAGTGGCTTCATGTCATTTCAAATATTCTGACCCTCAGTCTGCAATCCTTTGAAATACAGAGAGTAATGCTTGACTCTCTCATGGGGATGCAGGAAGAATCATTCATAAAACACACTGTGAAGTTTTTATAAAACTTCCAAGTACTGTAATAAATTTGACGTTGATACCTTTCAGTTCCAAAATTCTTGACTTTATGACTAACCAGGGAATTATCACAATCTGTAAAAATTCAGTCTGTGATAGACTGTCCTTAGGCAGAACTTAATTCTCAGTGATACTGCATATTTTTTGTTTTGTTTTTCAAAATACCGTCAACTCTTGATTTTCCTCATAAATGGAAAAAGTGATAATCTCAAGAAGATGAGATTCAAAAATTTCTTTTAATTGAGCGGCATAAATTAGACATTTTTAGTATTAAAATAAGCTTACATTTGCAGAGCATGTAATGATGACAGATCATATAGAAGAAGTGCTTACTCTGTCCTAGGAACTGTGCTGAGCATTCTAAACAGATTATATCCATTAATCCCTAAAATAATCCTATGAGGTAAATTGCTGTTATGATCACCAGTTTACTGAGCAGTAAACTGAGGTTCACAATGGTTATGTGACTTACTTAACCACACATAGTAAGAGGCAGTGACTGGATCCAAACTGGAATCTTTCTGACTCTAGAATCTGAGCCCTTAGCCACTCCATCACAACATATTGCTTGGGTTCTAACTACCGAGGAATTTCATTAGGACTAACATTCATGGTTTTCCTATTATCTGTTATTGAAACACACTGGACTGAAATCTCTTGAAGTTAGCAACTCAAGCATATTTTTATTTCATAGTTGGTAAAAGTAGAGTAGTTCCTGAGAAATAGGTAGAAAGTAGAACATTCTTTTATGTCCTCTTCAGTTGCCTGAGGAACAATTCAGCATAGTGGGAACCTCAGCAATTCTTTGCAGAGCAAAGCTTTTCCTCTTCTGCCTGGGGAGGGAGTACTTTAGGATGCTAAGTAGATCAGCTCTGGGCTCAGAGAAAAACAGTCCTAACTAGACATTGGTTAATCTGGAATAAAGAGCATGATATCAATAGTGATAACAAGGTAAGGTTTTCCTTTCTTCTCTGACCATCATCACCACACCCTCCCCTCAAAAAAACAAAAACCCTTTCAACACTAGAAGGCTTATGGTAGACATAATTTCTCTGAAATTTTCACATGCTCCACAAAGTAGCTTAGGCATATAGAGGTTGGGGAGGTGTAGAGTACTCTGAGTTTAGGAGGCTGAGAGAGAGAGAGAAAAAAAACGTAAAACAAAGACAGTGTTATGGGGCATCTGCTATAGGCCATTGAAATGGTAGGTGAGGAAAAACCAGCTGGTGAGGTCAGTTGAACTCTCATAATGTTGAACTCCGAAGGGACTTGGATTCCCCAGACATCTGCTGGGTTAAAGACCCACGAAGGATCAAAGGAGTTACTGAATTGGAGAACTGCAACTTTCTGTTACCAACCATAGCTAATGTAATTAAAGGAGAAATTATGTTCGACCCCCTGCTCGTGGACAGGTAAGATTTTATTGAAAGTAGGAAAGCAAGAGATAGGTTGAATACTATTGCCCATGTGATGATGTGTACATAGCAGAGTAAAAATGAGAAAACTGAATGCAACAGTACCGGGGAATTAAACTCTGAGGAAGCATATTAAGCAATGGAGTAAGGATGCGAGAAAATATTAAAACTCCGGAAGGTGGTAGCGGGCCAGAGCAGTCTTGGGGACAGTCATAACTGCAACTTTCTGGACTGCAATTCCTCAGAAAGAGAAAGGTGGAGAAACGATCTAATAAACCCTCACGCAGCTGAGGCTGCGTGTCAGCTTGGTGTGGGCTAGGCAATGCTGTCCAGGAAGTGCTGCAGCCCCACAGCAGTTAAAGCTCTCAGGGCAGTGGAGATAAGGACAGCAAGTCATCTAGAATCAATTAACGATAACAAGAGGGTTAAAGTGAAACCGGGATTTTTTTGAGATACGCTAGGCAAATGGAAGAGGTCAGAGAGAAAGTTGTCTGGAGTATCTTACTGAAGCAAGGCTGAGAGTTCAGAAGTCATGAATTCAGATTTTAATCCCAGTTCTTTCTAAGATATGAGGACAAGGACTTGACTTATTGGCATCTAAAGTTTCCCCTTCAGTGAGAGTGAGAGGAGCCAGTGTTCAAGTAACTAAGCAGAAAGATATCGATTGTTGAAATTTCAGGAAGCTCTGAAAAGCTCCAGGGTTCTCCCCACATATCATCAAAGCCATTAATGTCTGGCTGTATTCAATAGTGAAGTTAAAATATGCCTGGCAAAGATAACACATTACATTTCATCAAGGGTACACAGGTACTTTCCTCCGAATAGGCTTTAAATTGGACCTTGGCATTAATTTGGCCATTCGAAGATGGAGGTCACCAATGAGTAGGAAGACATGGCCTGAACTGGGCGATGGTGAAGTTGGAATACAGGTTTTATCTACCTCATAAGCTTGTGTCAAGACAGTTACAAAATGGTACTGATTCTCACCATATCATGGTCTACCATAGGTGACACTTCTTTAACGCAGCCAAAAAAAGAGGGGGAACAATAAACTGGGGGAAGATCTTTCTTAACTATTCTCTCTCTCTCTCTCTCTCTCTATATATATATATATATATATATAGTGATTGTTGAGGGCAGTAATTGCTGGTTGTAGGAGAGAGAGAGGTGATTGATCCATCTCGATTCGCTTTTTGCCTTGGGGATACATTCCTGGTAGAAAGGAACTTCCCTTCTCCAACTGTAGAGGAAAAGCATCATACTCTGATAGAACTATAAAATAGCCCATCTGCAAGGGGTCTTAAAAGTAAACTAAATCCTGCCTCCTCTCTTTAGAATGAAAAAATTGAGACACAATGAAGATGTTTGGCCCACTCAGCTCATTATTAGTGTCAGATCCTGGAGACTCCTGACATCAAAGAGACACCATTGGCAGTAAAGTGATATATGGAATAACCAGAAAACACTTTTTCTCCCCCAAGCACTTCTAACAACTTAACTGCTTAGACTGCTGTCTCCCTTTCTCCCCTCTTGCCTCTCACTTCTGTCTTTGACTCTTATATTTTTGGAAAGTAAGAAAATAAGCATTCTGTTTTTCAAGAAATTGTAAGACAAAAAATAAAACTAAAGTTTCCTTTGATCTTTCTTTCCCCACACTGTGGTTCTCTATTGCCATTCCTAGAGGCAATGACACGTGCCTTTAGGAATGGCATGAACTTTTTTTGGTTTACTCTTTTTAGTCTTTTTTACATACCCATATTTGAATCCATTGAGAATATATAACACTGAAAAAATAGGTAGTGTGTGTGTATTTAAAATTATAAATGATTTCATGCTGCACATATAATTCTCAGCCTGCTTTTGCTGCTCAAGCATTTTTTTGGTATTAATGTTGATATAATATCGATCTAGTTCATTTCTTTACACTATGGTATAGTATTTTATTTCATATTTCACATTTTCTTACTGTATTCATTTATTGATGTTGTTTTGATTTTTTCCTATTATAAACAATGATGATTGAAAATGCTGTATCTGCCTCTTGGTGTACATGTACCAAGGATTCTCAAGGTTACCTACCAAGAAATTGAATCTTTGGTTTATATGAAATGCACAATTGTAGGACTCCTAACAATTTGACCTCCAAGTAGCTAAACTAATTTGCACTACCATCAGTAGAATATTAAAATACTAATTATTTTACATCTCCAAACCCTCTGCTGTGATTTATAACAAATTCTACATTCCAACTTGAGCCTTGAAGTAATGTAACAAACAAACCCCTAATTAAGTTATTATTCGTTCACTTTTTTCTGTCATTTGTTCATTTATTTAGTGAATGCTGACTGCCCGCCATATGCCTGACCCTGTGCTAAGAGCTAGTGATGCAAAGATGACCAGTCTAGGCCCATGAGGACCTCAGAGTTTAGTGAAGAAAAAAAAGGTATAAGTAAGGAAAACCCTACGTTTTTATAGATATAACAAAGGTACAGGCAAGGAGTTCTTCAAGGATAGAGATGGAAGGGGTTAAACTAAAAAAAAGGAAGGGTTGGAATATGGTTGGAGAAGACTTGAGCCAAGAAGGAGGAGGAGACATTCTCTGGAAGGACAGTAGGTAAGGTGAGAGAATGTTCCAGAAATAGAATTTGTACCATCGAGTAAAAGTTATACTACTCAGTGATTGAGTTCTTTTATTGAGTACCTGCAATGTGCGCACATTAATAAACACAGTCTCTGCTGTAAAGTGCTCATAAAACTATTGAGGGTTCATGCAGTCTTTAATGGAGCCAGTATTCAAATCCGTGTCTAGCTGACTCCACTGCATATGCTCTTAGCCATCATGTTCCCCTGCCCCTGATGGCATTTCTAATCTCTATTCTACCTTACTGTTTGTTTATTTATTTCTCATTATGGAATCCTACTGTATCAAAAGACTGTTTAAATAATCTCCTCCCTTCACTCATCACCAAAAGATAAATTAGTATCTTCTCAACAAATTTTACCTCCTTGAAGCCAAATCAGTACTTTCAAAAAAAGAAAAAAAGATTATCACTCTGACTAACTAAACTAATATATTTTGGTAGCCTCCATAATCAAAGAAACCATCAGATAAGTACAAAAAAAGTACAATTTCAAGTTGTAAATTCAATAAAGCACCTTTGAATAATTTGCTCTTGAAAGACATTAGCTGATTGACAGATGATCTTACCACAGTATTTGTCTCCTCCCCATAAAATACATTCAAATGTAGTCAAACAAATCACATACAACTGCTCTCCTAGTTTTTGAAAAGAAAAATGCCTCTCTGTCTTCTAACATTCTGTCTATACTGATTCCTTTGTATTATAATACACCCCTGTGTTATCACAGTACTATGGTATTCTCTCTGCTTCTTACAAATTAAACACCTGTGAGATAAAATGAGATATGGAATTGTTTTGAGTATTCAGACCAGTTCAAATATTTCCCAAACTTTCTTGGTATAGGAAAATACCAGATGTGTTTTCCTTGAAAGAAAAAGATAAATAAGCTTAGATGTATTTCCAGGTAAATTTAATCCATCTGTTGTTGATTAGCTGATTGATATAAAAAATATTTCACTGAAGCGACACGAATAAAGGACTCTTTATTAACTCTTTGTAAAAGTGTAGGTAGATTTCTTTGTTCTTAGATATGAGTAAGAATTTTTTGGCATAAGAATTTTATATTTCTCATGTATAAAGTTTGGTGTTGAAAATCTGATGATTCTTTGGAACGTTGAGATTTTAGAAGGGGGGATTGCCATGTGTGAGCCCTGATGGTTATCACACAGGCAGCATGGTGCAGTGGTTGCGTGCGTGGGTGACAGAGTCAGACTACGTCAATATCAGTCCTGCATCTACCAGTTACGAACTGTGCAGTTTTATTCAAATTATGTAACTTGCTATGCCTCTGTTTCTTGTTTCTACAGTGAAGATAATAATAGAATTATCCCAAAGGTTAAATAATTTAAAGCATGTGCAACAAAACAGGCACACAATATATGCTTATACACGTTGCCCATCGTTACATATCAGACTACAAGGATATTATCAATTCCTAGCAATAAAATGGTTCCCCAATGTTATTTCACATTCCTAGAACCCATCCCACCAAATCCGAGTCAGCAGTGTTCTTTACAGTCACTTTAGGTGGCTGTGCTGTAGGTGGCTTTCATATGTTGACATGAGAAACACTGTGTTGGGAACTGATTTGGGACAGAAGCATCATATTTCATGTAGATATCAATTCTATAGGAAGCTCTGTAAATTTTTTCCTTTGGAAGATTTTCTGTTGACTAATGTAAAGTTTCACAAATTTGGTCAGTGCTGAACCTTTCCAACAGGGCTCTTGTCGGGCAACGAGTTTAGGGTAGCCCTGACCTCTATAAACCCACCAGATGCATTCAATTCAATGTGATCTCTATGATCATGAAGATATATTTTAATCACATTTGCACACTCCTGACATCATGCGTTCCCACCATTCCCCTCAGCTCCATCAACACCACAAGGAGGTGTATGATTATCTTGGACATTGATTAAATTAAGCTTATTTGATGAGTTAGAAACACGGGATCAGTACTTAGTGGAGAAAGTGCTGTTCATGTTCAAATAAAACTGGCATTGGGGGTCCAGTGGTTAGGACTCTGTGCTTTCACTGCTGTGGGCCTGGGTTCAATCCCTGGTGGGGGAACTAAGATCCCACAAGCCGCAAAGTGCAGCCAAAAAAAAAAAAAAAAACTGGCATTAGGCAAACAGTGCAGTGACTGGTTGAGTAAGTACTTTCCTTTTGTCTGCATTCTATAGTAGCAAATGAAAGAAAGTCAGACCAGAACTGTTCTTGGTCGCTGTTTAACAATATCACAGCAGGCTTTTGACTTATAGGGACATTTATAAGCAAATGAAGTATATACAAATTAAATCTCAGACATCAGCAATATTAAATATCAAAGGGATTATCTCATTGTTTACAGGCACAGGCCTGGTTGATATTCAAAATATTTAACAGCTGTTATATCTTTGACACTCACTGACTAATCAGAACAAACAAACATTAGAGAAAATCATCTAGTACAGCTGTATTGCCCAGACCAGCTGAGTATTATCCCTTCTATGCTCCTTTAGTCATTTGGGAATTAGTGAAGGCAAGTATTATCTGAACACATTCATAGAGATGTTGTGGTCAGGAAAACAGAAACAGATATGTCAACAGAGAGAATTTAATATCGGAAATTGTTAAACAAGGTTGGAGGACTGAAAAAAGCAAAATAGAAACACTGAGGTAACAAACATATAAGAACTGTAAGAAGCAGCTACCATTCCTAGAGCTGGGGGAACAGAGTAAAGATATTGGAATGACTAGAAGCAATAAACTTAGTGAAGAAGCAACACAGATTGGGATTCAGCTTCTGAAAAGGGTATTCCACTTACTCAGGAGCTCTGAAGGGGCCCAGTGGAGCTAAGTACTCAGACTTCTGAGTGGGAGACACTCCTCTGATGGCATAATACTTCTGAGGCAGAGTGATGGGCGGTTTCTGGATTACAAACATTACATATGTATGGAAAGGTTGAGAGACAGTAGCTTCAAAATCAGCACAGTTGACTAGATGTTTCTGTAGGTACTGATAAACTCATAAAGAGTCATCATTTGTGGCATATACATATGTTATATATATAACAAGAACTTATGTATATTTATTGTTTGATATATATGTATATGGTTATGTAAAGTTCTAAAGCCACAGAAACTTTGAAAAATTAAATAACTTATTTACTAATTTTTTTTTTTTTTTTTTTTTGGGGGACGGGGGCCTCTCACTGTTGTGGCCTCTCCCGTTGCGGAGCACAGGCTCCGGACGCGCAGGCTCAGCGGCCATGGCTCACCGGCCCAGCCGCTCCGCGGCATGTGGGATCTTCCCGAACCAGGGCACGAACCCGTGTCCCCTGCAGCGCAGGCGGACTCTCAACCACTGCACCACCAGGGAAGCCCTACTAATTTATTTTAAATGTATTTGTGAGGTTCACTTACTGGCAAACGCAGTAAGCTAGAATCTTGATACCCTTCAACCACAAAATACCTAAAAATGCCAGATAAAATAGTTTTAGGCCCTCTTTTAAATAAATGTTCTAAGAAACAGGAACAGGAATATAGGAAAGTAAGTGTACACTGAAGTCACTGGGTGACAGAAGCATCTACTGATCAGATACCTCCTGATAATGGGAAGTCGGGGCTTAGGTTTCAATGTCTGCCTAGGGGTTGGGGTAGGAAAGATAAAGCTCTGAGATGTCCAGGAGGTGAGGAAGTAGAACAAAAGGCTGCCATTCCTTCCCCAGCCTGAAGTTTTCTATGATCCAGGAAACTCCACACCCTCAGGGAAGTGAATTGGGAAAAAAGCACCCTATAGCTGGAAATTGGTGGTCTAGGTTGTGACTCTAGGTAGAGAAGAAAAAATTCTTCCTGGAGAATTTGTGTCCAAAAGCCAGCATTTATATGGATTTGGAACTTGAATTCATATCAGTTTCTTGAAATGAGAACTGTAAGTTGAGAATTCTTTTTTAAAGAGTACCTAGGTAGGTAGTACCTCTAAGTGCCTGCAGAAACAAACAGTATCCTCTCTGGAGGAAAACATCTTCAATCCAGTTCTAAAAGACTTTCCTGAGATAGAGTACCAATGATTAAGGACGCACAAGGAAAAAGTAACAAAGCCATGAGAAAAAAAAAACAAACACGACGAGTGAGAGTCAGCAAAAACAATAAGCAGTAGAACCAGACCTCAGACCCCAAAGTCTTCAGATATTGGAATTTTATGATATATAATATTAAAAAACTATTAAAGACATATAAAAGTGAATCAACAATATGTATCAGAAGCAGGAGTTAGAGAAAATGATAGTCAATTTGACAAGGAACCAAATAGAAAAATGTAAGAGAAATTAAATATTCTGTGGATGGAACAAGGAGGCTCTGGAACAAGGAGGGATATGGGGGGACCTGTGTGGATGGATAGCTTCACAGTAAAAGGAGATGGGCTCTGTGAGAGTAATCCCATGTGTACTGAGGGTACACCAGGGACCAGATGCACCTTACAATGGTTTTGAACTTATTTATATGACTCCAAGACAAAAAGAGAGTCGAATCCCCAATTGACTGAAATTGAGTTCCCTTCTGTGTGGGTTTGAAATAGAAGTAAAGGTCAAATATAGAAATACATTACTTTTTTGTACATCTGATTGTGCATCCTTTGGGCATTTTGAAAATCTGAGAAAAGGTCATGTGATTACAAAACACATTGCTGAGACTTGAAAAGCTGAAACAAGGAGAATGCAAAGTGTAAAAGATTTCAAATTTCAAGTCAGTAGGAGCTGGATGGAAACATTTTAAAAGAGGTATAGTTTTTAGGAGAGCGAATCTGCTAAAAAGGAATGTTTCTTGAATGACATAAGAAAGCAATTTATGAAAGGGGTTATCTGGCAGTTCTGGGGGTGGGTTTGGTATACATTTACTTTCAAGAATTTGTTTTTTTTTTTAAACACATACATATGCATTCAATGTTAACCTTAATGTTTTAATCCTAACTCCCTGTTTTTTTAATGAGCCCTGATCTTGCCAACTGTGGCTTTTCCAACCATGGCACATTCAACGAATATTGCTCTTAATTGGCAAGAAATTTAATTCCACTTATTAAGAAGGAGGAGGGATGGGTGTACTTTTAAAAGATTTTCCAAATAGGTTGAAACAAACAGGGCTTAATTCCTTATTTAACAAAATTAAGTACCCAAAACACTCAGTTGCTGGACTGTTCCAGGTAATATTGATATGCTTTTATTAAGTTTATACTTTTTACTTTTTAGTGGCTCCTATTACATAGTCAGCTCTAGATAATGGAAAATCTTAATTTGGAGAAAAACTATGCATTGATATATAGGGACTAATACTAAAAATAAATCCTCAACTTAAAGTTGCAATATTATTCTACCATCAGAATTCAGTATTTATGATATTTAATGAAACGATAAGCAATATTTTTGAGGTTGGAAAAGCAGAAGAAAGAAAATCAAATTTGAATTATTATGATATGCTAGTCATTGAATCTATTAAATCCACTTGCCCTTAAGACTTCTTGCTGTAGTGGAAAGCATTTCACAAGGTTATAATTACATTTTGTTTCTTCCCCCCTTTGCATTCAGGCTGTAGCTTTATTAAATTATTCATTATAATATACCAACTTTAAACCCAAATAGTGTATAAATACAAGATCATGTAACTTCAACACAGTATTAGAGCCTTAGGAGCTAAACAGAGGTATGTATTCTACTGTATTATTTTCTGATTTTCACTTGTATTCTCCATGGCTTTAACTGCCCTTGCTGCCATAAATTAAATACTCTGCAGCCTTACCAGTGTAGCTTTATTCCTTCTCCAGATGTAACCACTGGATACCCAGACCCTGGATGAAAGGCTGGGTGACTCTTACACTTATATATTACTTTTCTCCAAATGACAACAAGCAACACAGTGCAGGCAGTGAGCGTATATGTGGATTTTTTTAATTGGGGAAACTAAGTTACGGGAAGACCAGAAAAACATGTTTCAGTAAAGAAAATAATATAATTTTATTATATTTGTACAAAGGTTTTGTCATAATCAGAAGTTAGAAGGCATTGCCCTGTTTTCCAGCTCTTATGACTTGTGATCATTTGAGTTAAAAAAAAAAAAAAACCAAAGAAACGTCCAAATCGAGGGTTTCAGCACTGCATCTTTGTGTGTGTGCATGCATATGTGTGTCGTTGTGTTGGTTGTAAGAGATAAGCTATTTTTAACTCAAAATTTGCATTGGGATAATGCCACCACCAGCTTTACCTAAACTTCATCATGTCATTTCTGTATTTTCATCTATCTACATATAACTGGCTCCAGTGTCAGTTTTTCTCAGCCCCACCCTGATAAACTTGTTTGAATGAAAAGAAAAATCTACATTTACCTTCTTTTGGAGGGGAGAAACAGACTCATTTTTGCACTCCTTATGTATCATAGAGTCTGAACATAATAGGTGCTCAGTAAATGTTTGCTAAACCAATAAGAGAAAAAATTGTAGATGTCTGCAACCATGGTTTTACATAATATATCCCAGTGTACTTCTCCAAGTTCAGGCATAGTTCCTCAGAAGGAACGTTGTTACCAGTTAACGTATTTCCTTATAGTTCTTTTTATATTCATTTATGTACACATACATCTACATTCACATACACACCCACAAACACAGAATTTTTCTACTTCCTGACATAAATGGAATCATACTATCTTCTAAAATACGATTTTTTGGCTTAGCAGGTATTTTTTAGAAATTTTTGCCATGTCACTTCGTAGAGACGTACAACATTTTTTTAATGATTTCATAGGATAGGTGTTCTATAATTCATTTAATAGCTCCCAACTTGATGAGCATTTAGGCTGTTTACTATTTTTCCTTTGCAAACTTTTATACTTTAACAATTTGATGGGTGTAAATCATACCCCATTTTAATTCTTGAACAATCCTCACCACAATCGAGGTTGATCATTTTCACTCATGAGTGCTTTCAGGCACACTATTTGCATACTTGGCCCATTTTCTCTTGGTTGGTTAATAGAAGAATTTATAAGCTCGGACGAGTGTGATTACTGCTGTGCTTGGACTTGACCTTGTCAACCTTGCTGTGTGTTTATTGGCTGTGTTTCCTTCTTTCTTTGCTCTTTTCCTTCCTCTTTCTTTCCTGACGCTGTCTTATGTGAATGGATTGAATTATTTTTATTTACCTCATTTCCTTCTATTTCTAAAATTCTGGCTAAATTTTAGCCTATGTATTTAAACTTTTTTGCCATCGTTTGGGGTTGATCAGTGTGTTTTGTTCCTCTGAAGATGACAAAAAGCTTAGCATGTTTCCATTTCACTCCTCCTCAGCATCTCCTGTGTTGAGATCATTTGAGATTTTAATTCCAAACTATTCCTTTATATTACACATCTATAATTATTCAGACTTAACTGTAAATGTCCTGTATCTAAAACATCCTCCTTCATTTCTATCCATTAACTGTTTATTGTAGTTACAGTTGATTTTACAATTTGTCCTGGAGGATATTATGCTTAGTAAAATGTCAGACAGAGAAAGACAAATACTGTATGTTTTTACTTATATGTGGAATCTAAAAAATAAAACAACAAAGGAGTATAAAAACACAGAAATAGACTCAAATACAGAGAACAAACTGGTGGCTACCAATGGAGAGAGGGTAGAGGAGGGACAAGATAGGTGAAGGGGATTAAGAGGTACAAACTACTAGGTATAAAATAAATAAGACACAAGGATGTAATGTACAGCACAGGGAATATAGCCAATACTTTATAATAACTTTACATGGAGTAAGAGCTATAAAAATATCAATCACTATGCTGTATACCTGAAACTAATATAATATTAAGTCAACTATACTTCAGTTAAAATAATTAATTAAATGTTTTCCTTAGGTATTTTTTTGTTTCAGTGGAATGTAACTTTCTGGAAACTTTTTTTAAAAGAAAGTTTTTGTAAACAGTACATTTCTTTTGCTCTTGCACTTGAATGCTAGCTTGACTGGGCATGAAATTCCTGGTCAAAGTAATGCCATCTCTGAATTTTGAGGTTATTGTTTCATTGTCTAGCACTCAGTGTTGTCAATGGGAAGTCTGATGCCAATCTGATTCTTTTGGCTTTGTGGGCAATATTTTTTTCAAAACATTTTGTGATTTGGTAATAATATTTGTGAAATTTTACAAAAGTGAGCTTAGGATACCTATTTGCTAATCCCTTTGGAAACTGAGTCTACTCATTATGGAATCTTTCAATATTCAGTCTTATTTATCTTTAGCTCTACTACTTATCAGTTTATCTCATTCAGCATTTTCATTCTCTCTAGTGTCTTTAGAACTATTTTAAGTAGGTGTTGGCCTCTGGACACAGTCTCAGTATGTGTTTATTTCTGTTTAATAATTTTCATCTCTTTGTTGTTTAGTGATTATTCTGGGAGAATTCTCTGACTCGCTCCACATATTATTCTCCCAACCCTCCCTAACTTTATTTATTTATTAAAAAAAATTATTTATTTTATTTATTTATTTTTGGCTGTGTTGGGTCTTCGTTGCTGTGCGCGGGCTTTCTCTAGTTGTGGCGACCGGGGGCTACTCTTCGCTGCGGTGCATGGGCTTCTCATTGTGGTGGCTTCTCTCGTTGTGGAGCGTGGGGTCTAGGCATGTGGGCTTCAGTAGTTGTAGCACGTGGGCTCAGTAGTTGTGGCTCATGGGCTCTAGAGCACAGGCTCAGTAGTTGTGGCGCATGGGCTTCGTTGCTCCGCGGCATGTGGGATCTTCCCAGACCAGGAATTGAACCCATGTTCCCTGCATTGGCAGGCAGATTCTTAACCACTGCACCACCAGGGAAGCCCCCTCCCTAACTTTATTGTGTACATTCTGCTGTTCACTCCATACACTTCAGTATATTTAAAATTTTGAGAATTATTTATTTATTCCAAGACAAGCAGTTGTGTTTTCTAAATGGCTGATACAGCTTTTTTTAATTTCTATGAGATTCTGTAAGGCTTATTTAAATTTTTTTTCAGTTTGCACTATTAACTCTCTTTTCCCAAGTGTTAGTTCTTTTCTTGATTTAGTTTGGTGTTTCTCTTTCCAGGTGTTGGTTGAACTTAAATATCTAGTGATTCTTCCTTGTCTGCTGTCACCTCTGTGTTTGTGTTGTGTTTGTGAATTTCTCTTTGTATATTCATGCATGTTAATTCTTATTTAAGATTTTAATTTTGGATGATTGTTGGGGAGGAAGACAAGTGTGCCAGTAGCTTATCTTCTGGGTAAAGCTTTTCCCTCTTCCTTCTAGATGCCACTAACTCCCTATGGTTCCTCCCTTCCCTGAGTACCCAGACTCATTGCTTTGCCTGGGGGTATATATACTGTATTGCAACCTACTAGGGCAAGCTGTGGAAGGATAAAAGCCAGGATGCCCAGGTATTCTGTATGAATATTCTCAAATAATGGCTCTGATGATGA
This sequence comes from Aethalodelphis obliquidens, assembly GCF_003676395.1. Lineage (NCBI taxonomy): Eukaryota > Metazoa > Chordata > Mammalia > Artiodactyla > Delphinidae > Aethalodelphis > Aethalodelphis obliquidens. The sequence continues at coordinate 20,071,367 of NW_020837975.1, forward strand.
CTTTGGAGCTCTTTTCCACTACCTGTCTCTGTTTCATCAAGAGTGAAGCATTCCCAGCACCACCTCCACTTTGGCAGACATGTTCTTATGGAAATTTTGGTTGCTTTTTTCCTAGAAGCTCAATCTCATCTTCTTTCAATATATCATGAATACTTAAAAATTTCTTACCCCAAAGTGGCATGCCTTCTTATTTCCCTCATTGTCATAGATGAATAGATCTCTCTAGCTCTCTAATTCTGTTCTTATCTCTCTCTCTCCTCATATCCATAACATCTACACCCATAACCATTTCCATAAATAAATCCCTATTATTATGCATAGTTCCATGTCTTTTGGGCCATATCTTGGGGTTTGGGGTAGACAAGATGTAGGTACCTAAGTTTATTCATGACATCTTGTTTTAATCTCCTAAAGTGGTCTTTAAATTGACCTTTATTCTGTGACCTTTATTCTTTATTTATTTCTATAAAAAGGAAGGTGTAACATTATAACTTAGGTTAGTGAAATCCTTTCTGTCAACACCTAAGATAGTAGAGCTGAATAGCATCGTTTCTAATGATTTAACTAATGTAGGTATGGAGCTCAAAGATCCTAAAGGAAGAGAATGTTAACATGTTACTTACACTGTCTTTCCTAAATATTGGATATCTCCAAACAAGGTTGTAGCAAGTACAGGATCAAAGGCAATTAAAGACTGGATTTTCTGAAAACTGCCTGAAGTGTCTATATTCTGGGTTGTTGATTAAACAAAGATTGATGTGCTTGAGATACCATATGGGCAGGCCAGAGTTGACATTCCATTATACAAATTTAAAGCATATCTTATCCTTGTCCCGATGGAAGGCTGTCCTCTATCTGTAGGAAGGTTCACCCAAAACTTCTTTTTTTCTTAAACAATGAGCTTAGACTGATCTATGGTAGAAAGCAGACAACTATTCATGCGAAAACCGCATTTCTTGGTTATAAAGTATAGAAGACATAACAGGTCCCTTCCCTACCACTGTAATGTAGTAATCTCAACACGATTCCTAACACTGCTTCTAAAGGATGGGTAAAGAATGTTGTAAAGTGTTTAAATCACAAAAGAATCATTATGAACTTGACTATAAATTACTTTTATTTTCGTAATCTTACTGCTTATATAAAAGGTCAAGCACAAATATTTTTAGACCCATGTCACAATGAAGTGATCACTTTCAATGTAGTCTAGATGTTGATATCAAGAAAGGAAAAAAGGCCAAAACAGTAATTCTAACTCTTGATTAGATGCACAAGTGAAATTGTCCCTTACTTATGTCATAGGTTGATCTTTACCCTTATTTGATTCTGCTATGGAAGAGACCACTAAAAGTTGCTTTCTTCACTGAATCATTCAGAGATTTTGGGAAGCAATAATCCAATTCAGATTTTCTATGGAAGAAACTCTACTATATTTATCCTTGATCCTGGCTCTTACATATTTTATAAAACCGTTAGCTCATGAATGCCTGGTGTTGACAAATTAGTTCTAACATCTAAAGGAGTCAGAGACTGAAAGCTAGACCAGAATAAAAATATATATGAGTTTGTATAGGTGACAGGTATCTTAGAAACTGACCTACTGAGTTTAGTGCGGGCTAGTCTGCCCTGGTTTCTTTCAAGTTTTGCCAGGAGATTGGTTGGGAAAGGATTTAAAATTAGGACAAAATGAGGTATCTTGAAAACAGATACTCTTAGAGGTGAGAATAGTAGGGCGCCACTCTCCTTTGTTCGGTTATATTCTCAGCAGAGGGTCTTGCGGTGTAGGCGGGGATCCTTTGTTTCTGTCATTCGGAAATGTTCAAAAAGTCCTTATGATCATAAAAAACGAAGTAACTTGCCTTTCTAGAACTATTTTGTATTTAATCTATTTCAGGAATATGTAGCTACATCTAGGCAAGCCAGACTCCAAAATGGATTTTTACTTTACATCCATTTTGCCTGTTTATATCAATGAAACTAAACACTTAAGCGCTATATATCTCCTTCATGTTACTGAATATAAGCATTTCAAAACATAATTTTGGACTAGACTGTATCTTACATTCTCTCTAAGCCCAGAGATATAAGAACACACACACACACACACACGCACAAATGCATGCACACATGCACATACGCACTCACACATGCACATACGCACTCACAGATACACACTTGGTAGTTTTGTTTTAGCTTCATCATAGAAAAATAGCTGTGTATGCAAAGACGTGCGCCCAGTTAGCATGCCATTAAGACAGGCAAATAGAAATAGAAATGGGCAATGGAAATTAAATAACACGAATAACTTCTTGGAAGTTGTTTTTCCTTGCAATTAGCAGCACACACCTCATGACTTCTTGAGGGGTCCTGGTAGGCCTGAAGAGTAAATATTCCTTGGCAGTCGCTTTATATTTTCCCTCAGATGAGTTCTTTTTAATGGTAAAAGCAGTAAGGTGCAGCCGATATATAGAAAAAGTGACAGGTGCCAGTTTTGTTATTAAATCCCAGCCTCGGAGCCTCTGAATTTCAAATGAGGCCTCTTATTGGCTGCGTGTGTGAGGGGTCAGGGATGGGAAAGCGTGACCGGAGCAGAATGGGTTTCACTTCACTGAGCCACTCCAAAGTCTTCATTAAACATGGACATAACATTTGCACTTGTTTTGTTTGTTCTAGACAGTTTGGATAATTACCCTCTGAAATGGTGTGCACCCATGTAGATTTGTGTATTTATGAAGGGGAGGGGGTATTGGGGCATGGGGAGAGGAGGACGAAGGTTCATTGCACTATTTATTTTAATCCTTCAGTGATGATTGTATTTCTCAACCTCCATACTGAACCTTATCAGTTGCCCCTTAAAACTGCTAGTTCAGGTCATTCAATTGAAATTGTATTTTATTCTAAGGGTAGCTTTTCACAGTTCTCATTTCTTTTTCTCCTCCCCCTCCTGGAGGGTCTGAGGACCCCCATTGACTTGGGAAAGAACTCTGCCCTCTACCAGAAAAGACTAAAGGAGAGAACTCAACCTTAAAAAGAAAAGACAACCAGCCTATGAACTGCCTCCCCTCAAAATAAAAGAGGTCAGACAGAGATGGGAGGCAAGGAGCAGGGTCCTTTGTCATTACCTTGTCATTCTCCTTAGAATAGTGTATTGAGAAGGTCAGCAATTCCGAGAAAGCCATTGTTGAGTGGTCTGTACACAGGATTCATGATCAAGCACATCTAGGCAATAAGTCTTAGCCTTTCTTCATGAATTTTGCAGGGAATTTAGTTTTTTGTCAGTTAGTTGTTGGTTAACTGTATCTTTCACTTGATTAGCAGGCCATTTGCTCCCTCCTTACCTGAAAAAGTAGATAATCTCAATATTTCTTTGTAGTGAGGGGAGAAAACTGAGGCAGCCAGTCCTTTAATGCCACCTAACAAAAACCCTAGTCACCATAACTGAGGATGGGAGACATTATTTCTACAGACAACTATGGCATAAGAGAACACCCAATCACAGCATCTTACTTTTCGTTCTCTCAGGTACATCATCAGAGGTAGGTATAGGTAACATTATTAAGAGCTTATTATGTGGAAGACACCATCCTGAGTGTTTGACACCTATTTAATTCTCATAACAACCTCATGAGGAAAGTATTATTATTGTTGTTATTATTGTAATTATTTTTAAAATGATGATTCCTTTTTTTTTTTTTCACCACACCTCACAGCATGCGGGATCTTAGTTCCCTCAACGGAGATAGAGCCCGTGCCCCATGCAGTGGACGTGCAGAGTTTTAACCACTGGACCTCCAGGGAAGTCCTGATGATTCTAAGACATTGAGAAATTGAGTAACTTGCCTAAGCCAGAAAGGTACTAATAAGTACCTGAGCTGGGATTTGAGCTCACATAGCATTTGGCCCCAAAGTGTGTGATCTTAACCACCATGCCTCTCATGAAAGGGAGGTAGAGCAGGCATTAGATACAGTGAGAGACCAAGAACTTAGAGACACTCTTTATAGTCCAAAGTATTAGAGCTGGACGAAGAGCCACGTGTCCCTACATCTTTGTCTAGATTTCCCCTACTGACACCATCTAAGGATTGTATATCTCTAGAAGTGGCACCTGAAGAGCCAGTCCTCCTAGGTAAACAGGGTACAGAGAAAAAAATCTCTTTCATGGAGTTGCCATCCTTGGGATGTGAAGAGTGGAAGGCACCAGAGCCTATGTGTACCTCATGCTCTACTAGATACTGTGTGCAATTAAACCAAAAAACAGTTTTGAACTTAGGAATCTCACAGTCTAGTAGGAAGCCAAGACATGGAACTAATGGGACGCAAAAGTTAATAGAGTTTTCCTTATTTCAGGATGTGCCTACCCGATGATTGAAAAAATAAAAGATCAACCAACTGATTATTTTGTCTAACAATTTGTTGCCACTTTTCATCCTTAAAAAAGGAATGAACGAACCTCACTGTTGAAAATTTCAGAGTGAAGGGGAGTCCATGTGGATCAACAGTACTTTCTGAGGCCATGTTTGCAGCTCAGCCGTGACAGACACTTTCAGATACAGACTCTTGGAGACAGAGTAGTTAGCAGGTGGTGAGCACACACGGTCCATCAGAGTGTGGATTGAGCCTGTGCCCTCAGCGTCCAGTTGCATGAGAGTATTGTTCAAAGGAGGTGACAGACTCCATCCACAAATAAATATGGGCACAAATAGTCGTAAAAAAAAATACCGTATAGGAAAGTTTCATAGACATTAGAAGAGAGAGACAAAGCTAATATTTACAAGGACCTTATACTTGCATTGGAAATAATATGATGTAAACTTATTTTTAAAAACCTAGAGAAAAGGGGCTTCCCTGCTGGCGCAGTGGTTGAGAGTCCGCCTGCCGATGTAGGGTACTCGGGTTCGTGCCCCGGTCTGGGAAGATCCCACATGCCACGGAGCGGCTGGGCCCGTGAGCCATGGCCGCTGAGCCTGCATGTCCGGAGCCTGTGCTCCGCAGCGGGAAAGGCCACAACAGTGAGAGGCCTGCGTACCACAAAAAAAAAAGAAAAAACCTAGAGAAAAATATAAGACCATACACCCAGGTACCATGGGTGCATACTTGTGTAGGAGTGAAACTAGTAAGGGGAAAAGCTAATAGTTTTAATGTTAGTTTATGTCAGCATTTGTATTGTCTTCTCTTAAGATTTTTTTTTAAAGCCTATTTAGAGTGAGAGTGATGAATGTATAATTTGTTAGTTTATGGCTTCAGATGTGATCTTCTTCTCTACAATACGCTTGCCTGATGTGCTCAGTTTTAGGTGTGTTAGGTAGGAATGGGCATATTTACTTGCACAGTGTGTGCTGGAAACCCCAGCTGGTCTGCCCACCTTTCTTCTGGGGCCTTGATTTTCCAAGTATGTTGAAAACTTGGGGCCATTTGCTGCCTGGTGCTTCCTACAATGCCATAGGGTATGTGAGCCCAGGAACTGTGGCCGGCCTTTAGCAGCATGGGGGAGCCTTGCTGCTCAGGGAGTCTTGGATGTTTAGTGCCTGCAGGAAAATACACGTAGTGGTGAGGCTACCCAGGTTACTTTTACATACAACTGTGTATGCAAAAAACTATATACTGCTGAAAAAGAGGTTACGTACCTGATTTCAGTACAAGGAAATGTTCTGGGTTTTAGCACTACCAGAACCTTGGAAGACATTGGATTCAAATCTTTTCCAGGACAGAGATTCCTTCCGACATCACTCGAAACCCTTATCTGCTTAAACTTGCAGTAATGAGGAATTTACCAACTTTCGAGGCACCGTATTCCTTAAGTTGAAGCATGCCTTTCGGCATCTTTCCCTGGCTCTTCTTTATAAAGCTGCACAAAATAAATTGTTCTTTCTAAATCTTCAATAAACCAAAGTCAACTCAGACCACTGACCAGACCTCATATGGGCAATCTTTCATCTTCTGAGTTACTCTGCTTTCTGTTTCATTTGCACATCTTAAAATGTGCAACTCCAAATTAAGCACCACAGGTGTCCTCAGACAAGAGCTCAGGTGGTAAGACGCGTCTCCATTGAGCAGGACACCATGTCTTTTTTAATAAAACCCAAGATGATGTTAACTTGTTAGAAGCTCTGTATCCCCTTGACTGGTGGTTGTCAACTGGGTGATTTTGCCCCCAGGGGACATTTGGCGTTGTCTGGAGCTTGGTTGTCCTACCTGGTAGGGTACTAGAAGCATCTAGTGTAGTGGGTAAAGACCTAGAATGCTGCTAAAAATCCTCCAAAGCACACCCACAACAAAGAATGACCTGGTCCTGAATGTCAATAGATCTGCGGTTGAGAAATCCCCATCTTGATTACAGACATCCTGAAGACACGCTTCACCTGAACGCCAAAGCTAGCACTGAAAGGAATAAGGGAGTCAGAAATGCACTTAGTTTACAGTAAGGAGGAAGTCTAAGTGTGCAGAAGGGTGTGAGCCTCGGGCTGATACCCCTCCTGCAGCATTAGCCAGAAAGAAAGCTTTGGACGTTTTTAGGAGGAAGAGACGGACAGAAAGCTCAGTGTATCACAAGGGCATCAGATTCGTTCGGCAAGTCTCCCCAGAAGGCAAGCCAGAATGTAAAACTGCCTCTGCCCCAGAAAGGAAGCAATAGTAATCATGTTTGCAAATTAAACGCTTAGCAGAAAACAAAGGTCTTGGTATAATTAGCAGTTTAAACATTCTCTGGTGGGAGGATCATCCTTGGGAAGTGATTCAAATCTAAAGTCTCTGGGACTGAGGAGAGTGAGGTGACATCAGAAGAGGTCACCTTTGTTATGAATCATTTAGTAAGCAGTAAGAGAGTTAAACACAGGAAATTTATTGATTTTCTTTAATAATTCAGAAAATGCAATTTAAAATGACATAACCCTGACAAAAATGAAAATAATACCCATTTTGCCTAGAATGTGGATAAATAGGCATTTCCATAGTGGTTATGGGAGTAGAAATTGATCTACTTTTCTAAAATATAAGTTAGAAAATCTGTAAGGAAAGCTCTAAAAATGCACAACCCGATGACTCGTCTCTCGGAGATTGTCGTAAAGGATAATTACATTTAAGGAAAAATATTTAACAATAAGAAATGCTTATTTCTATACTGTTTGAGGGACCAGACTAAATATTTTTAAATGGGGATAGGTTAAATAAATCATGACATATCACAGAATAGAATATTATGCCATCATTAAAGTTATATGAGAATATATTTATTGACATGAAAATATGGCATGCCCACAAAATTGTATTAAATGAAAAAAGAAAATGCACATATTTTTGTATGTAGCCATTAAGTGGGCATTGCAGGGAAAGACCTGGATTACAAATTTTTGTTGCATGTTTGTACTTTCTCATTTTTGATACTAAGTGCTGCTTTTTTAAAACAAAAAAATAGAAGTAATTTTTAAATATGAGTAATCTTAGAAAAAAGAAAGCCCATAAAACTGTCAAAAGAAATTTATACCACTTTAATAAGTAATTAACAAGAGGTATGTATAATAGACTGATGAAAAAAGCATTTTAAAAGTCTGAGGAAACAGTAAAATTAGGCCAGGTAATAATAATGAATGTCTTTGATTGCCCAGACTTAGGCAGGATATTATAAGAGATGAGATTTTCACAAAGAACAAAGGATTGTTTCCTAGAACAGGCAGTTCACAAGCAAAAGAAATGCACTCCTTCGACTGTTGCATTGAAGAGCTGATTCAGAAGATAATGGTAAACGAGTCCGAAACCAATTAGAAAGAATCTTTACTGAAAGGGAAGGAGCAAATCTGATCATTGTTAGGACTTCTAAGTATTTAAATAGTATTGAGACGAGGATTTAAAACAGGGATGAAAAAAACAAACAGCAATATAGGACCCACTGAGGGGTCCTCTGTCTAGAATCCTACAGTGAATTGCGTAGTCATCTCTGGATTTGTGAGCTCCCCTCAGTATCCAAGTGGTTAACTACGGGGTTCAGACCGACCAGATAAAGCGTTTATGGATCAGTGCGTACAGGCCAGGCATGGCAAAGAGGGTGTTAAGTTTGTCTACGGCGTAAATTGATGATCCTATGCTATTGGTTACAACTAGGTCTTACTGCACACGTCTTTCTATAGCAAAGAGGGCCATCCAAAGGTTGGCAGCCAAAAGGAACAGTTCAAACAAAATGTGAAACATCCTTTTCCCTTTGCCTAACTGTATAAGGAGGTCTCTGCATCTGGTACTCCCTGTGCGGTCCAGGTGTCAGAGCCTCCAGAGAGGCCTGTTGAAGTTAGAGAAAATCCAAAGAAAGGCTGCAAAGTAGACTTTGCAAGGAGTAAGCAGTAAGGAGAGGTAGGGAAGGAGAAAAAAGGAGGCAAATTGGATGTAATGAATGTTAGTTTTCCTTCCAGGTAACAGAAACTGTGCTGGGCCTTTGCACAAGATACCTTATTTATTCCTCAAAGTTCACGTAACTGGCAAGACAAACGATCTACCAATCCAATTTTTATTATTCTCAATTCATTTCGAGAACATGGTGTATCTCAGCTCCTCACTTTCTGGCTGTGTGACTTCAGGGAGTGATTTAACTTCCCTGTGTCTAGTTTGTATAATAAGTCTGAAAACCAGCATTCAAGAAGTGGTTAACTCTGTGGTCTTGTTCACTCAAGTCTGGGTGCTCTAGAATGAGGTGCTCTTGAAGTTTTGAGTTTTGGCCAAGCTGTTCTCCCTCCCTTCGCTTCACGTGGCTGGTAATGAGCTTAGGATGGCCTTCAGGTGGATGTGACATGCATGAGGCTGCTACCTACAGCTGGCCTGACTTAGTCATATCCCTGTGTTTCTACATGTGAGACAATCTGCTAGACTCATGGGAAAAAAAAGCATTCCTCCCTTTGAGCCCCAAGCTGACACAAAGGCAAAGACTGAGCTAAATTGCTCCCATCAGCATTTGTTTTTAAATGAAAGGAACGAGGATTTGAAGGGAGTGGCTAACCCAGAGACCCCTCGGCTGAGGGCACTTAGAGGCTTATCTTTGCAGGCTCCAAAATGTAATTTTATTAAGGGAAAATAGCAGCCTAATGTCTCCAAATGTTTTAATTATTTATCCACCGCTGTTTCAACTTGTCCTCTGATGTTGGCTGTGAGTCAGATGCAGATTTAAGCAGTGTTTTAGCAATTATTACACCAGCATTAACTTTTCTTCTGTATTAGAAATCAAATCAAAGGACTTTTTCCCCTTGTTGTTAATTCATTTTTTTACAACAGGGATGAAAATATTAACATCTCAGGAGGGAAAATAAAATCGTAAAATAGTTCAGAAGGTCATAAGCATCCCTGTCAACAGAGTTCCAAGAAAAAAAAAACAACAACCCAACAACAACATATATTTGCACCTCCAAAACAAGCTTCCTGGGCCAAACGTATTTTGGAAAGAAGCAAAAGCCTCAACAGCCAAAGGGGGTGAGTCCCTGCCTCCAAGACCGACCCTACCTGAGTTACTAAAGCTACTCTGTGTCTTAGTTTTCTTATGAGAAATAAGGTATGTGAAAATCCTGCTGCATCTTACATCATCTATTTAATTTGATTTAAATGACTATGTTTTGAGGCATCAAGGTATGGTTGGCACTTTGATGGAGCTGCACTAATCTATAATAATGTTTTAAAGTACCAGACAAAATTACCTGCTGAATAGGAGCAAATTAAATCTTTTGCCTTCCTGAGTGTGAAGTATTAAATAGGGACGCATCCTCTTCTGTCTTTAATTCCATACCTTGCTTGAGAAAGCAAAGAGAGGAAAAGTGGCTGTATTACTCCATATGTGGAACAGGAAGCTCTAGCTTTCTGATGAGAGAATTGTAGATTCTGAAGGTTGGAAGAGGCGTTAGAGGCGAGGCAGTGCACCCAGGAGGTCCTCCGTTTAAATAAAGTGAAACTGACCGCAGTTCTAGGGAGGAGGGCCAAGTTGGCCTACCCTGCATCTTTTACAACTTTCAGATCAAATAGTCTTCAAAAGCTGTTTTTAAAAGAGCCCTTATTTAGGGCTTCCCTGGTGGCGCAGTGGTTAAGAGTCCGCCTGCCGATGCAGGGGGCACGGGTTCGTGCCCCGGTCTGGGAAGATCCCATATGCTGCCGGGTGGCTGGGCCCGTGAGCCATGGCCGCCGAGCCTGCGCGTCCGGAGCCTGTGCTCCGCAACGGGAGACGCCACAACACTGAGAGGCCCGCGTACCGCAAAAAAAAAAAAAAAAAAAAGAGCCCT
>NW_020837975.1:20082007-20102663 GCF_003676395.1 Aethalodelphis obliquidens
AAAAAAAAAAAAAAAAAAAGAGCCCTTATTTAAACGATCGTCTACTGTTGCGTAAGTTGTAGCCTTTTAACCATAAACTCATTTATAAGCTAAATTAGATCAATGGTGACAAAAACCATGGGGAAAAGATTTATTGTACTTTAAATTTCAGTTAATCTAGATGTAGAGAAATATACTAAGAAATAAGTAATTCAAGATAGAAAGTGATGAAAGACACTCACCATGGTGCTAAATCAATAAAATGTATATTAAATGCCTGCTGGGTCAAGGCATGGTATAGTCAGCCCTCTGTATTGATTGGTTCCACATCCTGGGATTCATTTGGGAAAAAAATTGAAAAAAATTTCTAGAAAGTTCCAAAAAGCAAAACTTGAATTTGCAGTGCACTGACAACTATTTACTTTACATTGTATTAGGTATTATAGGTAATCTAGAGATTTTAAGTATATGGGAAGATGTGCATAGGTTATAAGCAAATACTACGTCATTGCCTATGAGACTTGGGTGTCGGCAGATCTTGGTATCTGCAGGTGTCCTGGAGCCAATCCCCCATGGATGCCAAGGGATGACTATAGTGGTGCTTCAGAGAAACAGACAAAGTACGATGTATGCTTTGACTCCAGGAAGACTATCCCTTCAGTGTTTTCAGAGACCAAGGCCTTTTTGCAGAATATGGAGGAGTCACCACTGGGGCCAAGGGAAGTTCAGGAAAGCACTGCAAGACCGGGACCCCTGTTAACTGCTTCACTCCAAGCATCTTTTGGGGGAGAGAGCTTCCTCTCACTATTTCACTTGAAAAAGATTCTAGTATTTTAAATTAAACTTTGAAGATCAGCTAATGCCTTTATTTTGGAGATGATAAAATATATAAGCAAATAGTATTACCCTATATACACATTTTTTGTATTTCCTCTCATTGTTCCCCTTTTCTGTAAGGTCATCATAAATTCCTCAGAAGGAAAAAATTTTGTTTGCTTAACAGAATTTTAAAAAGCCACAGGTTATGGCCATCGTTTTCCCTGTGGGTTGCTTGATGAAGAAATCATATACGTTTCTGTTACTGCCTCTACTTTTGGATTTATTTTGCATTGCAAGTCCAATAAATTTTAAGTTCTCTTTGCTAATTAAAATTAGATTTTTTTCAACTGAAAAGAATTTACTAAATCCCTAATATAGATTCAGAATAGAAGTTCATACCAAGAGCAGGTAAGGGAAGGTGTAGATATAAAATAAGTTTAAAACATGGCCCTGCCCGTGAGGATGTTATAGTCTTGCTGGGCAGACAAGAGGAAAACCCAAAAAGTCACAATAATTAAGAGGAAGTTTCTTTATGGAAAAATTTCCTTTCTCCGGCTAACCTTCACGAGGTGAAGAGCATCAAATAGAAAGAGCAGACTGGGTAAGCGATGGGAGGAAGAGGTCATGTGAAAGAGAAATAAAAATGCCAGCTCTTAAGAGTTTTTCCAACATCACAAAATATTAACTAAGGAGAAAAACTAGTACCTTTGGAAGACGTTGCTGCCAAGGGGCTTGGCATTTCCATAATGGTGGGGAAGGAGAGACGTCTCTGATTTCCATAGTATTTTGTAATTAAGTTGGTGCTCTTATGGAAAATTAATTGGTTTTTGGATAATGAAATAGAAAGAAATATTCAGACTGTGGCATATTAAAAGAAATTCTCTTTAATAGACGCAATGTCAGCCTGATAACGTGGTTTTGCTCCCCCAGGTGCTCAGATGCAGTTTCAGAGTAGCCCGAGAGAGCCTCAGCGGCTCAACAGTTAAGCAAGCTTCTCCCTTGCAACTAAAGCTAAGCAGATTAATTAAAACTTAAAAGCATTATGATTTAGTTATGAATAACAGTTTGCAGGTGACAGAGCTCCCCGTCTATAATTCACCATAACAAAATGACACTTGGGCTCGCTGCTGCTATAATTAGCTTTTGATATACTATTTCTTGGAAATTTCTCGCCAGCCACAGCCTGTGTGTTTCCAGATGTCCTGCACATACTTAAAAATGGTAAACATTAATTTATAGGGATGACAGCTGTGGGTCAAGTTTGAGGTTGATTGATAATTCCTTATTCAAATGTGTGCCTATGTGCCTTCATTTGTCATCTGCTAGCGAAACAGAAAGCCATTCTACCACATTCCTAGTTAATATTTCATTTTTTTCATAAATTATCTGTAAAAGCAATAGAATGTAGACCTTTCTTCACCATATGGCATGACATATTAATGGAGTGGAGGGTTTTAAAAAATTATTTTGCAGCCAGAAGTGTTGTGATCTGTTAGCCCAATACCCTGTATTTGCACAGTGATAAGCACACAGTGGGCACACAATAAATGTGGCCTAGTGACCGCAAGGGAGCTCAAAATGCTTTCTCGAAGACAGGCCGTAATTTCTCCCAGCCGCTGTCCCATTTTATAAATTAAGGAATAGCAGACCTGTGAAGTTTTCCTAAGAGGTGATAAAGTGATTCCTCTCTAGGTCAAGTTCAACTTGAGGGTAGAGAAAATGACCCGTGCTCACAGAAAACGTCTTCTCTCTGAATTATTTATTGGGTTAGATTCAAAATGCACGCCTGACCGAACCTTCTTTCTCTTTGACTCCTTGTATGAAGGCAAAAGAGATCCCTGAAACATAAAGGAAAATTCAGTCCTTTGGCTAATTGTCTTATCTATAAGGCACCAGGTTGGTTGACTGAACTTTCCACCAAACTGGCAGACTTCTTTTTCGGTTTTGAAATGACAGTTGGTTCAGGATTTTGGTACTTTGGTACATAGTCAGGATGTACTGAATGGCATAGTCTTCAGAATTCAGATTCAGGCATAGTCAGAATGCCTGAATCCCCACTATGAAATTATAGGCTGCAATTACACGACAACAAAAGATCTCATCAGTGCCATAAGGTATGCAATGGAACTAGTTTTAGCACTGTGTATCCAGCTACTTTATTACCATAACCTTATTCATACAAACAAGGGACTAGATACTCTTATTGAGGCACCAGAAACAAATTGAGATTCAGAAAGATACTAGACTTCCTGGAAACAGGGCAGATTTGTCATCTATGTTTCATAGTCACTGAATAATCATGAACAGATTATTCTACAAAGTATCCCTGTAAACCAGAAAATGTTATTTCAGTTTAAAGTTATTATAAAATATTGCCTATATTTTCCTGTACTGTACAACGTATCCTTGTCGCTTATTTATTTTATAAGTAGCAATTTGTACCTCTTAATCCCCGACTCCTATCTTGCCCCTCCCCACTTCCCTCTCCTCACAGGTAACCACTAGTTTGTTCTCTATATCTGTGAGTCTGTTTCTGTTTTGTTATATTCATTCCTTTGTTTTCTTTTTAGATTCCACATATAAATGATAACATAGTATTTGTCTTTCTCTGTCTTACTTATTTCACTAAGCATAATACCCTCTAGGTCTATCCATGCTGTTGCAAACGGCAGAATTTCATTTTTTTGTGACTAATATTACACTGTATATATATATTAATTCCATATCTTGGCTATTGTAAGTAATGCTGCTATGAAAATTGAGGTGCATGTATCTTTTTGAATTAGTGTTTTCGGCTTTTTTGATACATACCCAGGAGTGGATTGCCGGATCACATGGTACTTCTATTTTCAGTCTTTTGAGGATCCTCCATACTGTTTTACATAGTGGCTGCACCAATTTTACATTTCCACCAGCAGAGTGCTAGGGTTCCCTTTTCTACATTCCTCCCCAACATTTGTTATTTATAGACTCTTCGATGATAGCCATTCTGACAGGAGTGAGATGATATCTCATTGTAGTTTTGATTTACATTTTCCTGATGATTGATGGTGTTGAGCGTATTTTCATGGACCTGTTGGCCATCTGTATGTCTTCCTTGGAATAATGTCTATTCATACCTTCTGCCCATTTTTAAATTGGAATGTTTGGGTTTTTGCTATTGAGTTGTATGAGTTCTTTATATATTTTGGATATTAGCCTCTTATCAGATATATCATTTGCAATTATTTTCTCCCATTCAGTAGAATATCTTTCCATTTTGTTGATGGTGTCCTCTGCTGTGCAGAAGGCTTTTAGTTTGTTTATTTTCACTTTTGTTGCTTTTGCTTTTGGTGTCAGATTCAAAAAAATCATCTCCAAGTCCGATGCCGAGGAACTAATGCTTATGTTTTCTTCTAGGAGTTTAATGGTTTCAGGTCTCACATTCAAGTCTTTAATCCCTTTTGAGTTAATTTTGTGTTCGGTGTAAGATAGGGGCCCAGTTTCATTCTTTTGCATCTGGCTGTGCAGTTTTCCCAAGACCATTTATTGAAGAGACTGTTCTTTCCCATTGTATATTCCTGGCTCCCTTGTTGTAAATTAATTGACCATATATGCATTTATTTCTGGGGTCCCTATTCTGGTCCATTGGTCTATGTGTCTGTTTTTATGCTGATACCAAGCTACTTTCATACTATAGCTTTGTAATATAGTTTGAAATCAGGGAGTGTGATGTCTCCAGCTTTTTTCTTTCTCAAAATTGCCTTGGCTATATGGGGTATTTTGTAATTACATACAAATTCTAGGATTGTTTGTTTTATTTTTGTGAAAAATACCATTGGAGTTTTGATAGGAATTGCACTGAATCTGTATATTGCTTTGGGGGTATGGACATTTTAAAAATATTAATTCAATATACAGGACTTTTACCTCTTTAGTTAAATTTATTCCTAGGTATTGATATTTTATTCTTTTTGATGTGATTGTAAATGGGATTGATTTCTTTTTTTTTTTTTTTTTTTTGTGGTACGCGGGCCTCTCACTGCCGCGGCCTCTCCTGTTGCGGAGCACAGGCTCCGGACGCGCAGGCTCAGCGGCCATGGCTCACGGGCCCAGCCGCTCCACGGCATGTGGGATCTTCCCGGACCGGGGCACGAACCCGAGTCCCCTGCATCGGCAGGCGGACTCTCAACCACTGCGCCACCAGGGAAGCCCGGGATTGATTTCTTAATTTCTCTTTCTGATAGTCTGTTATTACTGTAAAGGAACACAACAGATTTTTATGGATTGGTTTTCATATCAAGCAGCTTTGCTGAATTTGTTTATTATTTCAAAGAATTTTTTGATAGAGTTTTGAGGATTTTCTCTATATAATATCATGTCATCTGGAAATAGTGACAGTTTTACTTCTTCCTTTCCAATTTAGACACATTATATTTCTTTTTCTTACCTAACTGCTCTGGCTAGAACTTCCAGTACTGTGTTGAATAAAGGTGGCAAGAGTGGGCATCCTTGCCTTGTTCTTGATCTTAAAGGAAAAGCCTTAAGCTTTTCACCATTGAGTATGATGTTAACTGTGGGTTTGTCATATATGCCTTTATTAAGTTGAGGTACATTCCCTCTCTGCCTGCTTTGTTGAGATTTTTTATTGTAAGTGGATTTTTTATTATAAACATTTATCAAATTCTTTTTATGCATATCTTGAAATGATCATGTGATTTTTATCCTTCATATTGTTAATGTGGTGTATCACATTTGTGGATGTTGAACCGTGCTTGCATCCCTGGAATAAATTTCACTTGATCATGATATATGATCCTTTTAATGTATTACTGAATTCAGTTTGCTAATATTCTGTTGAGGATTTTTGCATCTATGTTCATCCAGGATATTGACCTGTAATTTTCTTCTTTGCGTGTCTTCCTTGTCTGGTTTTAGTGTCAAGGTAATACTGACCTCATAAAGTGTGTTTGGAAGAGTCCCCCCTTCTGCTTTATTGGAAGAGTTTTGAGAAAATTTGGTATTAATTCTTCTTTGAATGTTTGATGTAATTCACCAGTGAAGCTGCCTGGCCCTGGACTTCTGTATATTGGGAGGTTTTTGATTACTGATTCAGTCTACTTGCTAGTAATTGAACTGTTCAGATTTTTTTAATTTCATCATGATTCAGTCTTGGTTGGTTGCTTGTTCCTAGGAATTTTCCTAATTCTTCTAGGTTGTCCAATTTGTTGGCATATAATTGTTCACGGTGATCTCTTATGATTCTTTGTGTTTCTGTAGTATCAGTTGTAATATCTCCTCTTTCATTCCTAATTTTATTTATTTGAGTTCCCTCTCTTTTTTTCTTGGTGAGTCTAGCTAAGTTTGTCAATTTTGTTTATCTTTTCAGAGAACCAGCTCTTAGTTTTATTGATCTTTCTTATTGTCTTTTTTGTCTCTAGTTCATTTATTTCTGCTCTAATCTTTGCTATTTTCTTCCTTCTGCTAACTTTGGACTTCATTTGGACTTCTTTTTCTAGTTCCTGAGGTGTAAAGTTAGGTTGTTAATTTGACACTTTTCTTGTTTCCTAAGGTAGGCATTCATTGCTGTGACCTTCCCTTTAGAACTGTTTTTACTGCATCCCATAAATTTTGGTGTGTTACATTTCCATTTTTGTTTGTATCAAGGGATTTATTGATTTCTCCTTTGATTTCTTCTTTGACCCATTGGTTGTTCAGTAGCATGTTGTTTAATCTCCACATACTTGTGAATTTTCCAGTTTCTTTGTGTAATTAATTGCTAGTTGCATACCATTGTGGTCAAAAAAGAAATTTGATACAATTTCAGTCCTCTTAAATTTATTAAGACTTGTTTTGTGGCCTAACATATGATCTGTCTTGGAAAATGTTCCATGTGCATGTGGGAAAAATGTGTATTCTGTTGCTTTTGGTTGGAATGTTCTGTATCTCTTAAGTTCATCTGTTCTAGCATGTTGTTTAAGGCTGATGTTTCCTTATTGATTTTCTATCTGGATGATCTATCCATTGATGTAAGTGGTGCATTAAAGTCCTTTGCTATTATTGTATATCTGTCTATTTCTCCTTTTAGGTCTGTCAATATTTGCTTTGTATATTTAGGTGCTCCTATGTTGGGTGTATAAATATTTACAAATGTTATATCCTCTTGTTGGACTGACCCCTTTATCATTATGTAACACCCTTCTTTGACTCTTACTACAGTCTTTGTTTTAAAATTTATTTTGTCTGGTATGAGTATAGCTACTCCAGCTTTCTTCTGGTTTCCATTTGTATGGAATATCTTTTTCATCCCTTCACTTTCGATCTGTGTGTGTCCTTACATCTAAAGTATGTCTCTGTAAGCAGCACATAAATGATTATTGTCTTTTTATCTGTTTAGCCACTCTATGTCTTGACTGGACAATTTAGTCCATTTACATTTAAAGTAATTATTGATAGGTATGTGCTTATTGCCATATTGTTAAATTTTTCTAGCTGTTTTTGTACTTCTTCTTTGTTCCTTTCTTCTTCTCTTGCTCTCTTCCTTTGTGGTTTGATGACTTTCTTTAGTTATATGCTTAAATTCCTTTCTCTTTATCTTTTGTGTATTTACTATAGGTTTTTACTTTGTGGCTACCATGAGGCTTACATGTTATACACGCACACGCACACACACACACACACACACACACACACACACACATACACAGAAAGGGAGAGGGAGAGAGAGAGAGAGAGAAAATGAGAGAGAGAGAAAAATCTTATCATGTACATGATTCAGATTTCAGAGTTTTCAGTACCTCTATAACCATATTACATTAACAAAACCTCTGGCATTTCACACAAAATGCACTCTGGCAGGTGATTGGATATTGTGGAGAATACTGTCTACTACTCCACACAACATCCCCTTCTTGTGGACTCAAAAAGAATGTTCTCTCCAACTTAACACTGGGAGAAGTTGAGCTGCTTCTTAGTAGTTGCTGAAATGTTGCCAATGTTTTGGAAACTTTGAGTTATGCTTCTTTTGTCTTTGGACACTAGGGAACTCAGGAACCATTTGCCATCCATACTTATATACAGGAGTTTGTGTACACTTAGTATACTAATTTTATCCCATTTCAATTTATTTGTCTACCCTAAATTTCTCTTTATTTTTGGCATTTTCTCCTATGATACTATGTGCACTTTTTAGAGGCAACAGTTTTTTTTGAAGAACAAAGCAAAAATAGGGTAAAAAAAGGACAGAAGGAGGAAAATTAGGAGAAGAAGAGGGAAGAAAGAAAAAAGAAGAAAATCTGAAATGGGTTGAAAAATTTTACAGTTGATTTGGGCTGCATAGATAGCTAAGGGAATGATTTACACACCACCACTACATTCTTAGCAAATCAAATCTTGGAATGCTTTTTCAATGTTCTTTTCTGCCAAACTTCTTTTTGTTGTTGATGTTGTTTTTTGTTTGTTTGTTTGTTTTGGAGTTGCTTAACTTCTTGTGAACTTACTCTGGTAAGAGTTCCCAGTGGGTAAGTACCACATCTCATTCATCTTAGCATTTCCCCAGCCTAGCACTTTGTCTAGAACATAATAGAAGCTTAGTAAGTAGGCACTAATTGAAAAACATGATGCAGTACTCAGATTTTTAGGATGGTATGAAATATTTTGGTATTTATTTAATGTTGGCTCTTTTAATTATTTCACCAGAAGCACAATAATAAGGTGAAAAAGAAACAGCTAGTGCTTATGGTGGGGGTGGAAGAGGGTTCTGTCAATGATTTTTCTTCTGCATGAAAAGGACACAGCTCTTTCAAATTCAGCAGCTGAGTGGATCCATATGCCTTCCAGGCAGAGTGTAGCCAGGGTAATGCTACAGATAATGTAATTAATTAACCCTTTTGTAGTCTCAGAATTTCAAACTTCTAGGTAATGGCATTTGTATAGTAATTTTCCTTGGTTCTATGTAAGATCTTTAACAGAATCACAAGATTCGCATTTAAATGTAAATGGTGGAAGGAAGGCAATGGAAGTTATTAAAATGAACACTTGATAAATTTGGATAAAAGTGGCTTAGTACACTAAACTGTATCTTACATGGTTATTTGCATTCAGGAAATCATTGGTGAATGCCCACAGTTGTGAGCCCCCCATATTTGAAAAATAAACCAAAAAATTCATGTGCTCAATTTCCCCAATTCTCTCTGCTTCTCTCCCCACCTCCTGCTGCTCCTCCTTCTTTCCCATTCATTCATGTCTCGAAATTCAAGCAGAACATTATCTAAACAATGAACAATTCTTCTGCTTTATGATTATAATTGTACACATTTTGAAGAAGTTTTTTTCTCCTATCCCTTACAAAAGGATATCTTACCCCAACCCTTCTCTTTCCAGTTGTGGAAATCAGTAGTATTAATGTGCCCAGTATTCATTTGTATTGATGAAGGTATAAATATAGCTATTGAATTGTGAGTCTTTAAACAGACATACTTAAAAAATCTTCAATATAGTCTTGCCCAAATGTTATTTCAATGCCAGTTAAATCCAAAGACTGAAGATGATAGTAAACACAACCCTCTTATTTCACTTCTGGGGCTGTACTCTTTGGCCAGCCTGCGGTCTTTTGCAGAAAATGAGATTGGTTGCCTCAGTTTAGTTTTAGAAAATAATTTATAACAAAAATAGCTTATGATAGTCACATTAGTAAACAAGGATAGAGAGGATTTAATGAGTGGGAGTGCCTGGAAAACACTAAAATGACACAAAGGCAGAGGGTGTGTAGGCAGAAGAGGAGGGATGTTCTGTCAAAAGATACAGTAAATGTTTCATTCTAGGGGAATTTAATATATGAAGCAAGTAGACTTAATTTTAGTTGAGTATCAAACATATTCTCAGATGTAAGTTAATTTTCCTATATCAATGAGGCTTCAAGTTTGGCAATAGAATATGATTGTGAGTTTCTGAATTGACAGAAACTATTGTCAGGGAATTGACAATTGAAGGCACGATTGTTAAGATATCCAGAATTGGGAAACTGAGAGCTTGTTAAAATATGGCCCAAATCCAGACCTTGTGAGATAATTGCCTACTTGAGCTGGCATTTGTAATCAGTTGTGACTGTGTGCCATCCTTACATCCTGTATGTTTAGGGTTTTGGATAGCTAGGGGTAAGCTGTTTATAAACAGAAAAGAAAATAGTTTTATATCATGAAGTTTCCCATGGATTTATTTGCCTTGGGTCACATTCTGTCATTCCTGATGTAACACATATGCTATTTATATTATAATCATATCGTTAAAGCTATAGATATCTCTGCAGATGTGGATAGAAATGAAACATTTCTATTCCTTTTGTTTTGTTCTTCCCATTGGGTATCCTGTTGTACTTCGGTCTCTGTGAGATTGGAAGCTCTGAAAGCACATGTTTCAAGTAGGAGGTGTCTCTTTGCTCTCCTCTGCAGGTGTCTGGTATCAAGCCACAAGCCCAGGGGACCTCCAATAAATAGACATTTACCGCTACAACTGCAACTACCACATATAAAGATCAATAGAATAAAAAACTGAGTCCTACTCCAGGCTCCATGGTAATTTTGTTTTGACGAAACCCCAGGGCCAGTAAGGAGGGATCTATGGGAGGGAAAGACTGGAGAAGAAGGAAATTTTACCTGGTTTCTTATAATGACAAAACACATAAACTTGTTGAACACAGAAACGCTCTTCTAAGCATCTTCTGTGGACTAAGTGGGAAGGAAAGAGAAAGAGATAGATTGCATTTCTCTTCAAATACCCTGGTTTGTTAAACTTCTTCCTCCCATAATATCTAAGAAAATGAATGCAGTGTATTGCTTTACCCTGAACGTGGTCCATTCCATCATCATTGTCATTTCAGTAGAAATGCATTTCCACTCAGAGGATGATTTAAATAAAAGATTCCCCACTTGTAATCCAAGCTCCTTGGGCTCTGTGTTCCATTTCCTTTTTCTTTACCTTTTCTTAATTTTTTTTAAATTTTATCTTTGAACTATTTAGTTCAATTTGTGTTTAGAAAAAAGAGGCCTCTTTTATCTAAGGGAATAGAGATATGGTGGTTGGCTATTTCATTCACATTCTCCATCTAAATGTAATTTCAACGTCTTTTTGTTTTGCATTTAACAAATATAGATGTTTTTACAGAGGAATTTAGCTAATTTACATCTGTATCAGAAAAAAATATTCTTTGGGGTTTTTTAACTACTAATTCTGCAAGGAAAGCTTGTTAGTGGTTTTAGGGTAGAATTTTAAAAAAAGAAGAAAAGTGGGGTCATCAATGAAAGGTCTGCCCTGCTCTTCTGACTTTAAGGCCGTGCCTAGTTTTCAGGTCTATAAACTTCTAACATTCTCTAGACCCTCCTTCAATATGTACAGAATTCCAGCATTTGAGCTACTGATATGATGGCTTGCAGATCTGTCCTAAGAAATTTTTTCTTAATACATAAGAGGTTCTGTGGGATGTCAGACTTTCTCTAGTCAATACTTTTTTATATATTTAAAATAGTTAATCAACAGAGACCTACTGTATACCACAGGGAACTCTGCTCCATATTCTGTAATAACCTAAATAGGAAAAGAATTTGAAAAAGAATAGGATACATATATATGTATAACTGATTCACTTTGCTGTACACCTGAAACTAACACATTGTTAATCAACTATACTCCAGTATAAAATTTTAAAATTTTTAAAAATACTTTTTTAAATGATAAATTTGTCAAATTCTAGGGCCTTGAAAAGGAGGCCTCCATGCTGCATTTTTCTAAAGTTTCCATTTCCTTCATTCTTCACTGTAACTATATTGTGTTTTCCTTTGACTTTCTTTCCTTGCTGCTGGGTAAATTGATCCTTCTACATATTTGTTTCCCCAAACTCCCTCAACTTCATGTATCTCTTGGCACAGGGCTACCTATAAGCACCTTAGAAAATAGAGCAAAACAAAATATTCAGCTATGTGGCTAATGAGGTAGTATAGTATTTATAATAGCAACGTCATAATTTAATTAAACAAATTGCATTATACCCCAAAATGCTATTTTACTGCTATTAAAATAATGATTGTAAACAATTTACAATGATACAAGAAAATATTTATTATATAATAAGTTATTATAGCAACTACAAAACTATGGATAATATAATCTCAACTGCATTCAAAAATGTATACATAGAAAAAAGGCTGGAATGTAGTACACCAAAATGTACAATGATTATCTTTGATTGTTTGGCTTATTTTACAAATATTCTGCCTTGAGCATGTATTTCCAGCACAAAGTACTGACAACCAATTTACTCAGAACCTACTGGATGTTTGGTACTGCGCTAGGTGCGTGCAGCTATTATCATGTTTAATGCTTGGCACACACTGTAAAGTAGTTATGAATTTCATTTTGCATAGAAGAAACCCTTATCTCAGAGACGCTGTATAAATCATATTAGGTCACACAGCTAGTAATAATAATTATCATCCCCATTTTACAGGTGGAAACACCAAGGCTCAGAGAGATTAATTAACTTGCTTAAGGTCATCTTGCAAATAAGTAGCAGTATGGATTTGAACCCAGATCTTTCCGAGTGCAAATGTTCAAGTATTTCCAACATATCGCACTGTCTCTCTAAAAACAAATAAACAATGACAATGGCAACAAAAACAGTACATTAAAAAGTGTGATAAAGAAAGAAGGATATCCAGTAGGAAACAGGAATACTTTGTCTCTGCATCATTATCTCAGCTGGTCAGCTGTTCTTGCTAAGCCCTCTGGTCATTGTCCTTGTTTGTAGATCTGTGTATCATGTATGAAACACACAATACCTTTTTCATAGTGTCTGTCTTCTGAGAATTTCAAAATTCACATAATAAATATTTCCTGGTGTCTTAGTAAATGTTTTTTGTTGTTTTATCTAGTAATAATCCTTGTTTAACATCAAGTTTCAGAGAGTTGAAAATTAAAATTAAGCTTCAGAGAGTTGAAAAGTTTGTATCCATTCCCAGTCTGCAAATAATGCATGCTCTGAGATTATATTCATAGTGTTTTTTCTTGACTAATGGTTTCCTGTTATTGGGCTCAGAAAATGCATATAAAAAGTGCAAACATTACTGGCATAAATATGGTATGTCACCAAAAACTGCTGTGGAAACTCAAAGATAGATAAGAAATAATGAGGTTTATAGATTCATTAGCATTTGAATGATGAAACATGTATATGTGTTACTTCTTTGATCAATACTGCCCTGGAGGGAAAGTACTGTATTTAATTGTCTTTCACAGACCTTCCACTGTGGACATCTGGTTGTTATGCAGTCCTGTAGCAGGACATTTCATTGCCTCAGTGTTGTAGAATTCAAGTTGCTATTTTATTACCAGCGATGGTATATGTTATGAGAAAAACATATGAAAGGCATGTTCAAAATGCTAGAAACACAGCCAGGAGGGTGCCTCTATTCTCTCTGCATTGCCTGGACTTGACTAGGAGGCATGCTATAGGTAAACATGTCATATCATTCTAGGTAGTTTTCAAATTTGAGTGTTTTATTATATGTGTTGTGTTGTTTTAATTATCTACATCTGTGAGCTATTTCATTAGATGAGTTCCACTGCATTATGGATGCTTCCTTTTCGTAGACGCCTTTCATTTTGAAATCTCACAAATTTGTGAACTTTGCATATGCATAAAAGGCCAAGGCAATATTTAATTGTGGGGAAAAAATCAAGTGCATTAGAGGCAGAGAGACCTGGCATCAAGTGCTGACATCATTGTTTTCCAGCTGTGTGATTTTTCAGGAAATTATTCAATCCATGAATGCGTTACTTTCCCAATCTGTGAAATGGGGACATTAGTACCTATCTCATGGAATCTTAAACAAGTAGCACAAATAAAAAAGCCTGACTCATTGTGTAAATTATTTTCTTTCTCCCTTTTACCTCTTCTCAGTTATCTGTACTGACGAAGTATTCAGAGTGAGCTAGTGTACGTAGTAATAATCTAAAACAAAATTTAGTAAAAGTTTTATTTTTTTTAACTAGAAATGTATTAGATGATGTTTATGGGGGAGGGGCAGAGGTTTGCCTACTTGAAGCTTGTAATAAAATTAGGTACCTCGGTGCTGACCAGTTAACGTGGAGGAGTGTACTGCAGAAGCAAACACACGGCTGATGGGAGCTAGCAGCCAGTGTGGATGTCAAATATACCCTGAATAATCTGTAAGTGGATAACTGAGAATTTCTTATATTTAGTTTCTATGCTTATGACCTGGTGGCACACATGAGGGATGGGGTAATCCAGGAGTTAATGGAGGGCAAATTTTAAAATGCCCCCAAACTTATCTTGCTATAGAGAAGGATGCCGGTGCCTACCAGGTTTCTGCTTGTTAATTTCTGTGGTTGCTGCTACTGGGGAAATTGTCCTCATTTGCATTGTCTTTCAGTGACCTACCTGGAGGCAAACACCTGCAGACACTTTATGTTCACAGAAGTATCACTTGGGACAGAGACCCACATCCATTCAGTGCAGCCAACTATGTTAAAATAACATTATGGGCAAATATTTCAAAGCTTAACATTTCAAATGGTCGCTTCACATACTACTTTACCCTCTCTTATTGCTCTTGAGTAATATATATCGCTGCCAACATAACTTCTTGGCCACTCCTTTGCCCTGTGTTTTTAACTTTTCAGATGGAATTCTTACAGAGTTTTAATTGTAGGTTCAGTAACTGCATTCACTTTTTTTAAGAGAAAAGAAAAAGTCCCTGGTGAAAGAATGACTTGATTTCAGTGGGAAAAAAAAAAGAATAAAAAAATAAAGCGGAAATGCATTTGGAAATGCGAATAGTTATATGTTACTTACAAATTATGCATGTGTGTGTGATTACATATTAAAGAGAATCTGTTGTAAAATTTATCATTTGCATATTGTACCATATATAAATTTGTTTATTCTAAATATAAGTATATATGTATGTATAATGAAAAATATATATTGTCCACATAATTATAATTTATAAATTTTACATTTTAAGAAAAATGGTCTGGACAGGAAAATTCTGAATGTGTATTAGCATTTTTTAAGAGGTATAAGTTTTTAAAAAAAATTATGTCCGGGGCTTTCCTGGTGGCGCAGTGGTTGAGAGTCCGCCTGCTGATGCAGGGGACATGGGTTCGTGCCCCGGTCCGGCAAGATCCCACATGCCGCGGAGCGGCTGGGCCCGTGAGCCATGGCCGCTGAGCCTGCGCGTCCGGAGCCTGTGCTCTGCAACGGGAGAGGCCACACAGTGAGGCCCGCGTACCGATAAAAAAAAAAAAAAAAATTATGTCCTTTGACATAGAATTCAGAATTCTCCGAAATAATGGTTTGGAGTTGAAATGTTTCCTTTCTTGAATTAATGTTCAAAGTCTTGTTTTATTTAATTAATTTATTTTTATTTGTATGTGCTTTAATAGTTATAGCAAAATAGATTCAGCTAGTTTGGGGTTACATGAGATTTTTTTTTTTAAAGTACTTCTTCCCTCTGTAATGTCAAGATACTGTTTACACTGAAGCTATAAACTTTATGTTGGCTTAGTTACAGAGCTCACTGAAGGAGGAAATGAGTCATATTTAAAGAAAAATAGGTTAACAATTTTCAAAGTGATCATGACAGATTAAAATGTTTAGCACAAATGCAGTCAAAATGCATTTTAATTTTAATACAAGCTTCAAGTAGGCAAACCTCTGCCCCTTCCCCATAAACATCATCTAATACATTTCTAGTTAAAAAAAATAAACTTTTACTAAATTTTGTTTTAGATTATTACTACGTACACTAGCTCACTCTGAATACTTTGTCAGTTATTATTTTTTTTAATGGCTGAAATAACTAAAAAGTCTGCCTTAAAGACTTCTTTCCCTTAGGCAGCCATACTTAAAGATTCTGGTGTTTCGGTTTTAGCTTTTCATTTAGCCCCTACTTAACCATGGAAATAAAGAATACAATTTGGGGTATTTTATATACATGACATTCACCAATTAATCTTTTTACTGGTATTGAGAAGCATCAGGTAAATCCTCTAACGACTACTGGTGGTAGATTGGGTTCATGTGTATTTTGAAGAAGAGGAAACTGAGAGACAGAAAGGAAATATGTTACATACACATGCAGAGACGGGATGTGGCCATAAATATATTCTGCTTAGCGATCCTAGGACTCACATTATAAGAGCAAACAGCAGATGAACTCCCATTTCCAGTAAGGCTATAAAGCCCCTGGCCAAGACCCCTTCCTTCCTTCATTGCCACGCAATAGCTATCATCCCGCTAGCGCCTGCGTCTTTTCTCCTCAACTCGACTGTGGCTTATGAGGATTTGTACTTTCTTATTACCGTCCTAGTCCACTCTGTTCAACATCCTACTTTCCATAAGGATCAAGTTTTATTAGTTATTTGGTTGAAAAAAATTCCTGTGACTATTGTAGTGCACATAGAATGATTTACTTTATAGAGTTAAAATATGTAAAGAAATGAAAGGAATACAGTGGATGCTAAAATAAGTGAGGCTTTTTAGAAATTATTATTATTTTTTAAAAACTTTTTATTATATATTGGGGTATAGCCAATTAACAATATTGTGATAGTTTCAGGTGCACAGCAATGATATCTATTGATGTGATTCATACATCTCGGAACTAAGTTCAGTATCACCTATTATGGCTTTTAATAACGGTTACTTTCTGTTTTCTTCTAGGAAACCATCAGGTGTCTCCTGCGCCCATAACAGAATCTGCCTGCTCTTCCTGAGCAGAATTCAAGATTCTCTGTTCTCCCGGGCCATAGCCACTAAGTGGGGAAGCTGAGGCATTTCTACTCCTCAGACCAGGTAAAATACATCGTAGCTTCAAGAGAAGAGTAGCTTGATTTTGTTTGGATCTGAATTCTCCATAATGGAGAATTGTAATAATCACATGTTGAATATATTTGCTGCTATTTTCATTTCCCTTGTATAGAATAATCCAGCCAGGGAGAGTTTGGGGGAAGAAACTGGAAATGTATAGAACTGCTAGGAAGAGATGCACCAACCCCTCGTTAGAATTTGAGACCAGCTCAGCTGATGAGTGGATAGACACACTAAGACACCACACTTCCTCCCTCTGATGGAGTCCATGTTAATTTTGAAAATCTAAAACCAAAGACTCATTACCCCCAAGAGGATGTGTTCTAAGTCAAGGTGCAGAAGAGGCCAATGGATGTGCCCGGCATATCCATCCCGCAGCCCGTGGGTGTATAGTAGATCAGAAGTTGCCAGGATAAATTTCTCCCTAAGCAATATCTTTTCCTAGTTTTTCCATGAAGAAACCTGACACAAATCTGAAAATATTCATTTCTGATTACCAGCGTCTTCATCTGCAAGTCCTGTTCGTTTTTCCTTCTCCCGCTCCCAGCCCACCTGCTCTGACCCCTGGTACATTTCAGAGAGGGGAAGAGAATCCAGGAGGAGAGACTGTGAACTTAGCCACAAAATAAGTCAAGGGAGAAATGAAGTACTAATTAAGAAAGCCGGGGTGTTATGCAAATGCTCCTGCACCAAAGGCAGCCTAATGAGTGTGCCCGGAGTGGCTGGGCGTCTTCGCTGCGCTGACAGCTGGCTCCCAGGAAGGTCAGGCGCAGGCGGGGCGAGAGAGCATAATCCTTCAGATTGGCAGCTCTGCCCCCTGGTCACCGTTTGATTATCTCCCAAATTGCTGTATTTCACAGAGATAATGATTTTTTATGGTCACAGATTTGAAGACAACTGCTGTATCCTCAGGGTTGTCGTTCTGCAAGGAGCTGAGGCTGCTTCCTTCAGAGGACAGAGAGGGGAGAGAGAGTTTCTTCTCCTTTTCTCTCCCTTGCAACTTCCTGGAATGCTTTCTTATCATCATGAAAGCAATATCTATTATTAAGGGAACCACCCCAGTTCTGATGAGTCCCAACCCTTTTCCTGTTCCTTATCCAGTGCTTGGGTCTGGAAGTCTCTTACTCTGCTCTTCCAAGTGTTCCAGAACTTTCTCACACTCAGGAGAAGGATGCTGTTCTCTCTGCATACCTCAAATTTTCTGTACGTAAAATGAGAAGAGGAAGGTTCACCTGGTGCCTCTTAAGAATCATGTGTGTGAGTGTAAGAGTGAATGTGGATGTGTGTGTGGGGGGGTAATTCATCTGCACCATTACTTGGGGCCCATCTGGGAGCTCAGGACGGAGCAGGTCACCTCCGCTGAACCCAGGTGGAGCTTGCCCAAGGTGGGGAATGAGGCTGTGAGTTCTTTTTTAAAAATGTTTATTGAAATGCAGTTGATTTACAATGCTGTGTAAGTTTCAGGTGTACAGCAAAGTGATTCAATTATATATATATATGTACGTAAGTATACATATATATATATATATTCTTTTTTAGATTGTTTTCTATTATAGGTCATTACAAGATATTGAGTATAGTATACTGTGCTATATAGTAGGTCCTTGTTGGTCGATCAATATCATTTGAGTTCTTTTAAAAAGCCTTCAAGGTGGAAACTTTTGCCTGGGGTTCCCAAGTAGGATTTTCATTTAATTCTGATGTAAAAGCAATCAGGAAAAAAAAATGTTTAACCATATGATTACTCCCCTTGAAGACTGGTTTATTTAACATTAGTTAAATGATTACTTGTGAGCTCAGGACTAAAAAGAGCATACTTATTTTTCTTTAAGAGAGTGACCACCGAAGTTGCGAAGTTCCAGTGTGAACTTGATTGTCTATTGATACTGAGACGTGACTGTAATAATCTGAACGCAATTTCTGCAAGGATGCTCTTCTGACCTGGTAAGTGAACATCAAGGTTTTACCACTGGAAGCGCTGCAACTTGGAAACCATCATGTTTCAGTTCAGCCTTAATTATTTCAACATTGCTGGCATTTTAATATTTATGAAGAAAAGGATTGCCTGGAATTCATATTTTAAATCAATTCTCTCATCTTAATTGAAGGAAAGGTAAACAGTGTAAATGAAACCCACTTGGCTTGAGGTCTTGCTGATGTGAATCTAGAAAACACAAATTCAAAGGTGGCTTGATTTTATCCTGTTTCCTATCAAATATTAATTTCCTAATATTTTTCACTATTTCTACTGTATTTAGTTAATATGCATTTATTTTATTTTAAAATATGGAAGTTATTTATATGTGGGGGTCTATGCGTTGATCTACAGAGCTGTCTTCAGAATTTAAAAAAGGGAATATACTATCATTTATCTTCCCACATCTGCAACTAGAAAAAATGCAAAACTGAGCGCTTCTGCAGGTTGACTACCCACACATGCATCAGCAGGTCTAGCCATTTTTTTTTTAACCTGAAAGGCCTGTCTCTACTCCTAGATAAGTTTACATTGAGAAATATGTGACTAGCCTCACTAGAGAGATAAGATGCTTCCTTGGCATTTTGGTGCACATTCATATTATGAGTAACAAAGCCTGATTTTTTTTTAGGCATTATAATCGGCCCTCTGTATTCTCAGGGGATTGATTCCAGCATCCCTGCAGATACCAAAATCCATGGATACCTTTTACAAAATGTTGTAGTACAGTTGGCCCTCGGTATCCATGGGATCCAGATCCGTGGTTGGTTGAATCCCTGGACGGAACCAGTGTATAGTGAGGGCTGCCTGTAAATTATTTTTCAACAATTTCAATGATTCTTACCAAGTATTGCTCTACGAGTAAAGGGAAAAAAAAAAACATTTAGCAAGGTTAGGAGGGCAAGGGGAAGGGATTGGGATTGCTGTTCTAGATGGGCTGGCCACGGCTCTTGAGCAACTGGTATTGAGCTGAGACTTGGAAAGCCATGTGCATATCAAGGAGAAGAGTGTCCAGACAGAAGAAACAGGGGAGGTCATGCATGGCTTGTTTGAGAAATAGCAAGGAGAGCATTGTGTCTGGAATGGAGTATATACAAGGGAAAGGCTGGGAGACGAGAACTGGGCATGGCTTGGAACCAGGTCATAGATGTCTTATAGATGACGGGGGGAGCGTGGATTCTGTTCTAAGTGGAATGGACAGCTTTAAACAGCCTTCTGCAGATGGAGGTTGAGGATTTCCACTGTTCACAATGATGAAAACACTGAAGTGGACATCCTTGCGTATAAACCTTTGTATGTGTACATTCATTCATCCATTAAATAAATATTATTGAGTGCCACTCTGTGCCACTGCTGTGCTAGGCACTGGGGATCCAGTTGTGAAGAGAGCAGACATAGTCTTTCCAACACAGAGCTTACAGTATATGGGGTATATGAGCTCCTATATTTATCTTCAGTGTATAGTTTAATTATTTTTAAGGGACCAGTCTTAGAAATGAAATTATTCCATCAAAATGGATGCTCATTTCAAACCATAAATACATGGATTATATATTTAAAAGTAAATATCCATACTGTTCCCAAGAAAAGTTGTACCACTGTACAACTGTACAGTCATATAGTGTCATTTCTAAATATTTAAAATATGCAAATGTTATAATGCTATAAGGACTAACTTTCCATGTTGATCACTGTGGAAATATTAAGTGTATCTGCAGCATAAATTTCTGAGTGGAATTGCTGGGTCACATGGTATGTTCATTTATAATTTTTTGGATAGTGCCAAACTTACGTCCATAGAGGTTGTACTAAGCAGTGTATCAAAGTGTTGTTTCACATAAACTACCTGCCTCCTTGATAGGTGCAAAATAGTAGCTGTGTAGTTTCAATTTGCATTTCCCTGATTAGGAATGAGTTTGAGCATAGTTTAATATGTTTTAGAGCCATTTATTTGTATTTCTTTTTTTGGTGAATTTTCTGTTAACGCATTTTTTTTTTTTTTTTTTTTTTTTTTTTTT
>NW_020837975.1:20102763-20147763 GCF_003676395.1 Aethalodelphis obliquidens
TTTTTGCGGTACGCGGGCCTCTCACTGCTGTGGCCTCTCCCGTTGCGAAGCACAGGCTCCAGACGCGCAGGCTCAGCGGCCATGGCTCACGGGCCCAGCCGCTCCGTGGCACGTGGGATCCGCCCGGACCGGGGCACGAACCCGCGTCCCCTGCATCGGCAGGCAGACTCTCAACCACTGTGCCACCAGGGAAGACCTGTTGATGCATTTTGCCCATTTTTTTTTGCACTAGTTTGTTGGTATATTTATTATTTATTTATATAAGCTCCTTGTGTTTTAAAGAAGTATGTGTTACACATATGTTCCCCAGTTAATAATCTTTTCCGGTTTGGTTTTACTTATGGAAGTTTTTGCCACACACAGATTTTTTTTTTATTTTTATAGAATTGAATTATTCTATCTTTTCTTTTATGGGTTTAATGTTTTGTCTTCTAGGGGAAGGTTTAAATGAGTTGCAAATTCTATAAATTCATAAGATTCTGGTTTGAGTTTATAATTACGTCTGCCTTTCTCTCTTCTTCTGAATTTAAGTTGTTTGAGAGCAGAATTTGTGTGAATTAACTTGTATAAATGGCTTTATATGAACGAATCCCTTTAATCCCCGTAATATCCCAAAGAAGTTGGTACAATTATTATTGTCATTTTACAGAGGAGTAACCTGAGGCTCAGAGAGGTTGAGTCACTTGCTTAGTATCACACAGCTACCAAGTTAAGATGTCAGGATTCCAGATCATGTATTAGGATGCATGGGAGGCATAGTCAATGAAAGTTAACAGATTTTTCTGTAGAACAGAATCAACTGTTGCAATCTGTGACCATAAGATACCAAGTGTCACCATAATCACCCTCTCCCAGACCCCGACTCCCCCCCAACATAGATGAACCATCCCGAGACAGCTGTGCAAAAGGTATATTTTTCCAAAATCATATGTAAAAGAGTCTAAAGCTGAACTTATTGAACAACTTATTGAACAACAACTCTTTCTCATATAGAGACATTAAAAAAATGGGAATTCCTTCCCTGCCCCTCCTTATACCAAGAGAGGTTTGCATACCAAGCTTTCTAGACTTATCTGTGGGGTTGAGCTTAAGCCATCAGCTAAGCAGAAACCTATTGATGACCTAGAACTGGACAACAGTGGATTTAGGCATGGGCAACACGAAGAGGTATGAGTCATGTAAGTTTTTAAGCTCTAATGTGCTCCCCATTTGCAACTGCACAACACCTGGGTGCTGCATTTGATTCGCAGCATCTGTATGGGCAGGGAAACTTCAAGGAGTCTTCAAAGAGGCAACGTGCTGGCACTGCCCTCTTGAATGGGGTTTCTGGTTAACAAATTGATCAACTGGGCAGTCATTCCATCCGAATACCCATACTAAACAAAACTAAAAAGGCTACCTTTGCACATTTTCAGACAATAAATATATCTTAGAAGTTTGTCTTTGTGGCAACCTCTGCGTTCCTATTGAAGGAACATCATTAATCACTTCATTCAATGTTGGCTATGTTTATCAATTTTTCACCCCAGAAGCGTTTTTCATTATTTTTAAGTGAGTAATGCTAACTATAAGCATTAAAATAAAATCACTTTGCCTCCTTTTAACTCTAGACTTGACTTTTCTGTATCTAAGTATCCAGTCTCCTATGCACAGCACCACTGATAAAAATGTAGGAAATTGACCCCAGTTTATTCAATGTATGTTTAGTGTGAACCTGCTACTTGCCAGGAAATCTGAACCCCTGAATTCCAGGACTCAGAACCATCACCATGGTGAATTTTAGAGTATTTTAACACTCTCAAAATAAATCTCATACACTTTTAGCTCTCACCCCCTATTCTCCCAACCCCCTCCTCCTAGCTGTAGGCAACTATTAACCTACTTTCTGTCAACATAGCTTTCCCCGTTCTGGACATTTCATATGAGTGGAATATATATGTTATCTTTTGTGACTAGCTTCTTTCACTTAGCATCGTGTTTTCAAGGTTCATCCATGTTGTAGCATGTATCGGTACTTCCTTTCTTTTTATGGCCAAGTAATATTCCGCTGTATGGATATACCATATTTTATTTCTCTTTTTATCAGTAATTGACACCTGGGTTGTTTCCACCTTTGGCCTATTGTGAATAAGGCAGCTATAAACATTTGTGTTTAAGTTTCTTTGTGGACATCTGTCTTAATTTCTCTTACATATATATCCAGGAGTAGAATTCTGAATCATATGGTGACTCTGTGTTTAATCTTTTGAGGAACTTCCAGACTTTTCCAAACTCGCTTCACCATTTTGTAGTGTCTCCAGCAGTGTATGAGGATTCCAACTTTTCTGTATCCTCACAAACCGTTGTTATTAGTTGTTAGTAATTTTGATTATAGCCAACTTAGTGGCTATGAAGTGGCATGTCTTTATAGTTTTAGTTTGTTGTTCCCTGATGGCTAATGATTTCCAGCATCATTTTGGGTGCTTATTGGCCATTTGTATATCTTCCTTGGAGAAATGTCTATTCATATCCTTTGCGTACTTAGTAACTGGGTTGCCTTTTTACTATTGAGTTGTAAGAGTTCTTTATGTATTATGGATACAAGTACCTTATCAGATACATGATTTGCAAATATTTTCTTCCATTCTGTGGATTGTTTTTTCACTTTCTTGATGGTACCCTTTGAAAAACGGAAGTTTTTAATTTTGATGACGTCAAATTTACCTATTATTTTTCTTTTGATGCTTGTGCTTTTGGTGTCATGTCTAAGAATTTTTTGCCCAAACCAAGGTCATGAAGGTTTACCCCTCTATTTTTTTTCTAAGGTATGTAGTTTTAACTCTTATTTTAAGTCTCTGATATATTTTGAGTTTGTTTTTACATATGGTGTGAGATAAGGGTCCAAATTAATCCTTCTGCATGGGGCTACCCAGTTGTCCCAGCACCATTTGTTGAAAGGCTGTTGTGTCCCCATTGCATCATCTTGGAAATTTTGTCTAAAAACGGTTGACCATAGATGTATGGATTTATTTATAGACTTTCAATTCCACTCCATTGATCTGAATGTCTGTCCTTGTGCTGGTACCACACTGTCTTGACTACAGTTGCTTTGTAGTGAGTTTTGAAATAAGGAAATATGAACCCTCCTACTTTGTTCTTTCTCAAGATTGCTTTGGCTACTCTGGGTCCCTTACAAATTCAGATGAAGAGTAAAATCAGCTTGCCAATTTATATGTAGAAATCAGATGGGATTCTGATAGGGATTTTGTTGAGACTGCAGATCAACCGGGGAATATTACCATTTTAACCATGTTAAGTCTTCTGATTCATGAGCAACGTATGTGGGATCTACATGTCAGGTCTGCTTCTATTCAGGGTCTTTGCATTTTTTTCTTTTTCTTTTTCTTTTTTTTTTTTGTGGTACGCGAGCCTCTCATGTTGTGGCCTCTCCCATTGTGGAGCACAGGCTCTGGACGTGCAGGCTCGGCGGCCATGGCTCACGGGCCCAGCTGCTCTGCGGCATGTGGGATCTTCCTGGACTGGGGCACGAACCCGTGTCCCCTGCATCGGCACGCGGACTCTCAGCCACTGCGCCACCACTGCAGGGAAGTCCTGCATTTTTTTCTTTTGATGCTCACCCCTGAATGTTCCCTGACCTTCAGATGTTTCCTCAAATGCACCTTCTCAGTGAGGCCCTCTAGGCCAACACTTTATCCTTCACGTGCACCTCTTTTCTCTGTTTTCTACATTATCTTATTTCTTAACAATTATCATTATTTATTATATTTTATATTTTTCTAAGCCCTAAGAATACAACAATGAGCAAAATGAACAAAAATCCTTGCTGTCGTGGGGTTTACATTCTAGCAGGAATACAGATAATTTTAAAAAAGAAAAATATGTAAAATGTGCAGAATGATAATAATACATCCCGTGTGAAAACTAATGTGAGAGAAAGAAAAACCATGTTAGGATTGCAATGATGAATCAATACAGTCTTAGACAAGGTGGCCAGAGGCCAAGGACAAGCCAGGGAGGCAGGTGGGTATCTAGGGAAAGAGTATTTGGCAGAGGGAACTGTATGTGCAAAGGCCTAGAGGTGGGAACAGACTTGGACTTTCAGAGAGCAGTTGGGAAACCAGAGTGGCTACAGCACCGTCAGGCTGAACTAGGGAAGTGGTAAGAGGTAAGGAGTGAGCCAGCCATTTAGGGCCTTGTAGGTCATTTTGAATAGAATTCAGTGTTCAAGGAGATTAGGGATTTTGTCTAAAGGAACATACTCTGTATGTGGATCGTGCTCCCAAGCGTTTATGATAAGAATAAAGGAAGAGAAAGCAGAAGTGAAGTAATAACATTGTCTGATGTCTAACACCATAGCAGTGTTTTATAAACTATCTGGATATTTTAATTAACTGCATGATTGCCTCAGCTATCAACTGTGCCTAAATGGATACTAGTTATGTCATTTATTAACATAGAATATGTTAACGTGCTACCTTCCTCCCTCCTTTGGGCCTGGAGGACTTTAGCTGGTTTACCTCTTAGGTCTGCTGTAAAACCCACTGTTGGTATGTTTGGTGAAGAATACCTCAGATATCTTTAGGCCTTGATAATATAATTTAATGCTAGCAATTTGGATCACTGGGTTGTGCGTGGGGAACTCAATGAGAGAGGCACGTTTTGAATATAGTAGATAGACAGGTAGATGATGAGAGAATCACTAATAGAAGCATGTGCATTTTTGACTGGTTAGTATCCCTATTTAGCCTGCAGTTCCTCTGATCTGGTGATAAAAGTGTTTGTTTTGAATAATTCCATGGCACTTTTACAAATGTAAATGTTCCCAGGATAAGGACAATTCAAACAATAGTGTATAAACAGTAAAGAATGGCAGGGCCTGTGGCTAAACTGGAGAATATATGCCCTGCCTACAGGCAATCAAATTCAAATTTTTAAAAAATTCAACTCCGTCTAAACAAAAATTGTCAGCTCTTGGTTACTACACAAGGCTGGCACTCTGCTAAAATCGTTAGGCGAATTACCTCGTTAAGTCCTCCTAATAAATTATATGAGGCAGGTGCCCCTATAACCCCCATTTTCCTGCTGTGAAAACTAAGACTCAGCAAAGATAAGTAGGTAACTATGAAGATGTAGAGTCAGAATGTAGAGACAAGCATTCTGGTTTCATAATCTGTATTCTTAATCTATGTTCTTAATCACTGTAATAAGCAAACTATAACTGGCAGATAATCAACCAGTTATTTTTCCCCCCCATGGATTATGAAGAAAGTAGGATTTGGAAACATGTAGAAGAGCATTATCCTATAGATATAAATGCAAGCCACATATGTAATTTAAAATTTTCTTGTAGCCTCATTTAAAAGAATTTAAAAAACCGTGAAATTAATCTCAATAATATGTATTTTTAATCCAATGTATTCAAAATATTACTGTAATATGTAATCAATGTAAAAATTATTGATGAGTTAGTTTGTATTCTTTCTAATATGAAGTCTTGGGAATTGGTGTCTGTTTTACACAGCTCAAATAAGAGTAGCCACATTTCCAGGGCTCTGTAGCTATAGCGGGATTATGGCTACCATAGTGGATAGTAAAGATTCAGATGATTAGCTGCATTTTTCACATTTAATTTTTCCTTCTAGATGATTCAATTAATCATCTAGAGCTGTAATTTAATTAAACTCCATTTTCTTAGAGGTAAAACAGGAACTCCACCAGTATAATAATTATAGGGGAGGAGGTGCCAGCAGGTGCTATCTTCTGATCTCATTAGTAAGATTGTATGAACTCTCAGCACAAAGAGTTTGAGATCCTGTAAATTTATGGCCTAAGTTATATGGTGTTTACACATATGTACTGATGTTACCTAAACTATCCCTTCCTATAACATTCTCTTTATGAACCAGTTCAGTGGATGGAATATTTATATGCTTTTACTATGAACATAAGCATTATAAAGGAACTATGCTTTGTGCTAGCTTAAATAGATTTGGAAAGCAAAGTGGAAAAACTATAACTTTATGATAAACATTATCACCTCCCTTTAATGCATTATTATATTTTATAGTTAGAATGGAACATTGAGGCACTTGTGCAGAATATATAAAAGCACTGAGGCATTGAAGGAGACCAAAAGTTACATTTGAGCCTCTTAATATAGGAGAAAAACAAACAGTGTATTCTCAGACAGCTGCAGCATCCACTCAAGTTAAAAATATACTAACGTGTCAACAGCCTCCAACCCGTAATCCTGCCAGGATAAAATTAAACAAAACAATCTCCCCCAAATTATTAAAGTTGAAGTCTTTAGGGGAATGCCCTATATTTTACCTTAAATTACTAAACTACAGGCGTAACTGTGTAGCCACATGTCTGTGTACCTCTGTACTGTGTAACTGTATACAGATGTACCCCATGTTATGCAATGGACTCTCTCCTTAAAAAAAAGTAGAGTGCAAATTCAATATTAAAAATCCTTTAAATGGACTAGGGGAGCTTACTATTTAAATTTTTTTATAATGAGATTAATCACCCCCTAATTCCTCTTTTTGGCAAGGTAAAGTTTTAATATAGGATTTTTGTAGTTTTTAAAAATCATGTTTCAGAAGGTATGGAGAAGCAAGAAAAAAAACTAGTACTACAGGTACACGGTCTGGGATGTACCCACCCTACACTGGATCCTGTTCCATTTCACCTACACAATTCTCTTCTTTTCCCTATCTTATCATCATGCAAACATACTCTAGTTTTCCCATTAAAAGAAAAAATTCTTCTCATAACCCTATTTTGACTTTCGTCTACCACCATTTTTCTCCCCTTGACAGCAAAATGCCTGGAAAGGGTTATCTACTTGTGTCTCAGATTCCTCTCCTCAGATGGTGAGTTCCATACTTTGTGAGTTTGTCAAAAAATTTCTGAGATTATTTTCCTTAGTTTTCTATAAAATAATAAGAACTAAAAGACCAAAAGTCTTTTCGATATTAAGGAAACAGGTGCACAAATGTGTTCAGACATTCCTTTTCCCCACCAAAAATGTCTTGTTTCTAACTGTGTTAGTTTGGTAGGGCTGCCATAACAAAAGACCACAAACTGGATTAATTAGAAACAGAAATTTATTGTCTCACCGTTCTGGAGGCTAGAAGTCTGAAATCAAAGTGTTGGCAAAGCCATGTTCCCTCTAAAGGTGTTAAGAAAAGATCTGTTCCATGCTTCTCTGCTAATTTCTGGTAGCCTCAAATGTTTCTTGTTTTGTAGATGGATGTCTTCTCCCTGTGTCTCTTCGTGTGTCTGTATTCAAATTTTCCTTTTTTATAAGAACACCAATCATATGGAATTATGGCTCACCCTAATGACCTCATGTTAACTTGATTACCTCTGTAAAGAATGCATGTCCAGATAAGGTCACATTGTGAGGTACTAGGGGTTAGGACTTCAACATATATTTTTGTGGGGGGAGCACAGTTCAACTCATAACAACCAAAATCCAAAATCTGGTTTTCCTTTGATCCATCTGTAGGGATATGGATCTCAAATATGCTGGAAAAGCTTGACCTGTTCTTCAGAACAGGGTCTGCAGATTCATGTGACTCTAACTAGATAAAATGATTGTTCATAGTTGTTACTGAGATTGACCCTACTGTCCCTTACAAAGAAATGCAGCGGTTTTATGGAATATGTTTATCCATTCATCCATCCATCCGTCTGTGTCCATCCTTCTATCCAAATATCCATTTATTGTTTTCACAAAAATTATTGGGCACCTACTATAGATTTAGTAGTCGGCAAAGTACTGGGTGGGGTGGGGGGAAGGCATACAATGGCAAGATTGAGTCGTCTTTGCTTTCAGGAAAGTGTAATGTAGATGGTAAGACAAGACTTAACATGGGGAAACTGAAGTAAACCAGACTGAAGGAGATGTCTTTTTGTAGTTTAAGTCACGACTGACCAAGTATTATGCTGGGGATATCACTAATTAAGATGTTAGCAACATTCTTCACAAAGGTATGGCCTGGATTGGCTCCATATCAGCTGGCTTAAGTTTTGAATTCTGTTTACGATAATCTTGTATTGAAATTGACACCCTAGCTTTGAAGTCCTTGCTCCAGCTTGATCAAGCCTCACAATATTTCTTCTCTCCCTTTTTGGTTGAAGGTGAGGCGATCACAGTGCTACCTATAGGCTCAGCCCAGCCTAAGTATGGGGCCAGTTCTCATGTAAATGGCATCAGTTCACTCAAGGTCTAGAATGTCCCTGATGGCCCATGACATATTCATCCACTGGTCTGTTTTTCCCTACTTACAGCTCTTGAAGGAAGTAGAGAAAACCTAGAAAGTATAGGGTCAGCCTTCTCCATGCAGTTTCTGGGGGCCGAGTGGTCCAAGGGCATAAGGGAAGATCTACTGTTTAACCCCTCATTTTCTACACTCCATGAGAGCTACCCCCCATCCTTTTTGTTTGTTTGTTTGTTTTGCGGTACGTGGGCCTCTAACTGTTGTGGCCTCTCCCGTTGCGGAGCACAGGCTCCGGACGCGCAGGCCCAGCGGCCACGGCTCACGGACCCAGCCGCTCCGCGGCATGTGGGATCTTCCCGGACCAGGGCACGAACCCGTGTCCCCTCCATTGGCAGGCGGACTCTCAACCACTGCGCCACCAGGGAAGTCCGTCCCACAATCCTTTTAGTGCACTTATTTTCCACTTAAATTATCAGAGCTGGTTTCTGTTACTTCTAACAAAACCTCTCTGACTAATGCACTCTCTACCTCCAAATCTCAGGCTTGAGAAGGTTTTAAGCCCCTCACAGTTCCTAAGGGGCTAATAGTGTTTATTGCCTCCTCCACATCCCTCAAAGGACTACCCAGGTAATTTCCCAGTGCCGTGAGAACTGCTCACTTTTTCCTCTTGATGCTTACCAGTATCTCTGGTATTCTTTATTCCCATCCTTGTCTACCATTTATCCTTGCTGATAAGATACACTTAGATTATCCTTAGAATAATATCCTGGCCTCTGTTCCTAAGTGCATCCCCTTCCAGTTCTCTTATCTAGGCCCAACGTCTCCCATTTCCTCAGTCTTGACAAAATAACATCATCAATTATTCTGTGTCCATTAATGTTACATTTCATATCTCCTCTTTCACGCTTGTGACTCCGGCTGTGCTTCCAGATTGCATTTGCTGATCATATTACCCTTGCCTGGTATCCTCATCCTCTCAACCTTAACCCAAAACAAGACCTCAAAATCACACGGGTGATATCCAACCCACATCTGCTCAATTTGAATCTTTGGCAGTGAGGCCCAGCAGAGGGACCATATATTTTTAGAAGCTCCCCAAATCATTTTATTCATAGCCATTTAGAATATATGACCTCAGATTATGGCTTTACTTTCAATGGTCTCTCCCTCTGTCTGCATGTAGAGTTCTGCATACTCAGCCTTGATGGCCAGTATTCAGGATCACTCTTGAGCCAAGGGATTTGGACCTTCATTCTCTCCAAAGAAGAAATGGTTTCTAACCTATTTTACAATATCACTGGCTAGTTCAGATCACCTTGGAATGGAACCAGATTGAGCAACCAGAGTTGTCTGGGGTTTTTTAGGCTCTGGAATGATCTCTGTCTCCTCGTTAGACACCTATGTTCAATTATAAGCCCACAAACTTAATTGTTACCTAGGTATCAGGTCCCCTCTAATACCCATTCATGTCACCATCCTTCATAGCACTTATTGGCGGGTAATAGTATGCCTATTTTATAATTATTTACTATACATTTGTCTTTTTCACTATAAGTTTGATGAAAACAGGGATTTTGTTTTGTATAATTCATAGAACAGTGTCTAGTACATAGTAGATATTCAATGAGTATATGTTGAATAAGTGAATAAATGCATATCTCCACCTAGTCCTTTCATAGACACCTCAAATATAACATGTCTTAAAAGGAATGATTATCTTTTCCCCAAATCTTTCCTCCTCTACAGGTTGTCTTTTTTTCTTTTAATTAAACTTTTTATTTAAGAATAGCTTTAGATTTACAGTCATTGATCTGTTTACCATCTCTATGGTTTTGCCTCTTCCAGAACGTCATGTAAATAAAAATCATTCAGAATGTGGTTTTTTCATACTGGCTCCTTTCACTTTGTGATACACAATTAGTGACATAAATCTATGTTTTTGCATGGCACGTTATCTCACTCTTCTTCTCACTGAATACTGTGTTGTGTAGATGTACCACAGTTTGCTTACCCTTCACCTATTGGAGGACATCTCAGTTGCTTCCAGATTTTGGTGATTTTGATAAACTGTTATAAAGATTCATGTTTAGGTTTTGCATAGACCTACAGTCTGACACCAGCTGGAATAAATATCTAGAAGTGCAGTCGCTGGGTAAGACTAGTTAGCTCCTTAAGGAGCTGCCGAACTCCAGGGACTGCACCATTTTGCATCACTACCAGCAATGAATGAGAGTTCCTGTTGCTCCGTATTCTCACCAGCAACTGGTGGTGTCATTTAAAAGAGATCTATCCATTCTAATATGTACAGTGGTATCTCTGTTGTTGTAATCTTCCTTTCCCGAATAACAAATGATGTTGAGTGTTGGTTTGTCTTGTTGAATGTTTGACATATGTGGTATACAACCCACTGTTTACCACCTTCTGTCCCCCACTGTCTCACAGACGCTCTAAGAGCAGAGACTTGGAATATTGTATTCAGCTCTGCATTTTCTAAACAGTGCCTGGCACAGAGCAGGCATTCATTAAGCGTGATAGCTGACTGGATGACTATCTTGGGACTGAAGGTGAGGACTGGTGGTCTTATTCTTCAGAAGAGAAGGACCACTATATTTTGCCCATTTAAGACTGCATTAAAGCAGTGGAAGTAGGATCCTGATAATAGGCTTGAAGAGCTCAACTGTCAAAAGCCAGAAGATAAACATAAATCTCATTCATTCATTTATTCTCTACTATTTGCCAAGCACTATAGGCTCAGTGCTCCCCCCTTCCATCTCCCATGCTAGGGGTTAAAATTAAAGCTGCAAAGTGTCTGCTTGCTTATTTGGTCTAGCATGAGACTATCTGTATTTTAAATATGACATGAGAATAAAACTCATCTCTTTCCTACTTCATGAACAGGCTCCACATAGGGTCTCAGTGGAATAATGTTTATTGCTGTATCAAACGTTAATTATAATCTCCGTTAGGATTACATTCTGTTCTAGAATGGGAGTCCATAAGAGCTTGAGAATGAGTTTTCAGAAAGAAACAAAAGGCCAGGAAAAAAAATCTCATCCAAAAAGCACACACTTAAGAACCTATGCCATATGTATCCATACACATGCTGAGAAATCCAGTGATTTTATTTGCTAAGTGTGTTGTCTCATGTGCCTTCCACCTAATTTGTTTGACCACAGCATTACACAGGACACACGCACACACACACACAAACGCTCAAAGCTCTTCTATTTTAAAATCCCCCAAATGCCACAAGGTCTGAGTTTATGAACGTTGAATAAACTTGGGCCGTAGGGAGTGTAGAGAGGATCTGAATGCATTTTAACTGCCAAGCGAGTTACAAGTATGAGGCACAAAGACCCTGCTGGACACTGTTCAGAAGGGCTCAGGACCTCCATCCTACAAGACCCACTGTGAGCCAAGCTTAGTGCCCTAATGGAGTGAAGTTTAGGCTCCCGGTCATGTCGAGAATTACCTCAGTACAGTTTTATTTGTGTCTCAAGATTTTATCTTTAAAAGAAAATAAGAATGAGATGTTCGTCTTTTACTGATTGAGATGCTTCCAAGAGAAAGTATTGAAGTACTCAGAGGTGTTTATGAGGTTTATCAGGTGACTGAAGTTTAGGAGAGAGAAACAGAGAAGGGAGAAAGTAGGAGGAAATGGAGAAAAACTCAATTTATAGGGATAGCTTTGTTTTTCCACTAGCAAATATTATATATCATCTCACCACCTTTAAGATGATTTCCTGTGAATAACTTTAATATTTCTTTTATTCTTTGGTAATTATGATAATGTAAACTTTAATCATTTATTCTTTTTTTTAAACTCATGCTAGATCCAGAAACCCCCCTCCATCTACTAGTTGCCCTAACTCTTATAAATCATCTTGAGTTGGCATAAGTTAATTGAAGTCTCATGGGAAAAGCCTATTATGAATGTAATGGATTCCAGTACCTGCTCTTTCTGATAACCTACCTTTGCAGTCTTCATCTTCATCCTGTGAACTTTTTGCGCTATTCTCCTGTCGCTTTGTACTATAAGTTCTCCCCTCTCATATATTCACATGCTTAACATTTTCCTCCTTCTTCCCTTTGTTTATCTGTTCTTTTACCTCCCTCCCTGCCTTTGAATGTTCTCATTTACCTTTGGGTTCTTGCTGGACCAAAGCTCTTTATCCTCCGGGCAAGCTTAGCGTTTAGTGGTAGTGAGAACAGGCATTGGTCATTGCCAAGGCACGTTCAACTTTTAAGGTACTTAATGGTTTCCGCGTTATTTTATACTTAATTCTATTTTTGCTTCTCCCAGCTCTCATTAGATTATGCATGTGCGGATGATTCATCTTTGCA
The DNA here is from genome assembly GCF_003676395.1 of Aethalodelphis obliquidens. NCBI lineage: Eukaryota > Metazoa > Chordata > Mammalia > Artiodactyla > Delphinidae > Aethalodelphis > Aethalodelphis obliquidens. The sequence continues at coordinate 20,115,339 of NW_020837975.1, forward strand.
TCTGCCAGAATTCCTAGACTATATTTCATGCTCCTTTATTGTCTGTTGGATGAATATAGGAATGAATGAATGCACAAATAATGAATGCATGAATTTTACTTGTTTCCAAGGGACCCACCCTGATATATCCCTGGAGACACTGTCCATGGATGCCAGGCCAGCTTTCCAGCCCTCCCATAAAGAAGCCAAGGGGCATCACGGCCCTTTTCAGTTTGATTGGTTTTAGAACTGCTTTAAAAAGTAATCCACTTTCATTTTTCATGAAATCCAGGGAAATCCTGCATCATTGAAACAATCCAAATGAAAGTAAATCAAAGTGAATTTAAAGTATTATTGCAGATATAAACACACAAAAATGTTATTTGTCATTTTCCCACAAATGGGGCTAGAACCTACATAGCATCTTGTATTTTCTGAGAGCTGACATTGACTAAGGTTTCTTTTTTTTTTTTTTGCGGTACGCGGGCCTCTCACTGTTGTGGCCTCTCCCGTTGCAGAGCACAGGCTCTGGACGCGCAGGCCCAGTGGCCATGGCTCACAGGCCCAGCCGCTCTGCGGCATGTGGGATCTTCCTGGACCGGGGCATGAACCCATGTCCCCTGCATCAGCAGGTGGACTCTCAACCACTGCGCCACCAGGGAAGCCCATGGTTTCTTTGATCAATGCATATAAGAAAGGAACTAGAAAGACCACACTTGGATAAGACGAAAGTCTATATGGCCATTGTTTATTTTACAGTAGAACACAGCATAACTGCCAAACATTGAAGCAGGTAACTAGTAGTTCTACCAACTCATCTTTAGGTAACTGCCTTATATATTACATAAAAACATAAATTTGTGTTCTCCTCTCATTAATTACATTTTATCATAATTATGTCATCATGCATATAAACTTGTAAAATTATCATATACCAAAAGTGATTTTTAAAAATTAATTTATTTTTTATTTATTTATTTTTGGCTTCGTTGGGTCTTCATTGCTGCACGTAGGTGTTCTCTAGTTGCGGCGAGCAGGGGCTACTCTTCGTTGCAGTGCGTGGGCTTCTCATTGCAGTGGCTTCTTTTGTTGTGGAGCATGGGCTCTAGGTGCATGGGCTTCAGTAGTTGTGGCACGCAGGCTCAGTAGTTGTGGCTTATGGGCTCTAGAGCACAGGCTCAATAGTTGTGGCACATGGGCTTAGTTGCTTCGCGGCATGTGGGATCTTTCTAGACTAGGGATCGAACCTGTGTCCCCTGCATTGGCAGGAGGATTCTCAACCACTGTGCCACCAGAGAAGTCCCTCCAAAAGTGATTTAACAGCACATTTCATGCCACTGATAAGCACAGACTGTTAATCATCTCAGTAAAAGAGATGTTAACGTTTCCTCTTATTCTGGATTTCCTACTCTCTCATAGCAGACTGCCATCTCTTTGTCTCCAATGTTCCATGCACCTCCCAGTCTTCCATGCACCTCAAAATCTATTCACGGAATAGAAGGTAGACTTTGGGGGAAACTGTGGAATGTATAGATCGCTATGGATTTACCTTAACCCATAATAGACTTTACCTTTTCAATCTCAATTTTAAGTTGTAAATAGATAAAATATTCTGCTATTAAAGTACCCAAATTAGAATTTGTCCTTAGAAGATATCTCAAACATAGAGCAATTCAATGTTTTGCAAAATATTAGGCTTTCTTTTCCATGTAAATGCCACAGGCAGACAGGATTCTGTGCCTGCTCCTACCTCTGTGTGTTTCCTGAATAAACATCTAGAGTTTGATAATCTATCATCCGCGTGCAGCTCATCACCTTAAAGGCATGATTAAACGAGGGAATCACAAAAGCCATTGGTACAACACACAGGTATATAAGCACAACAAAGGAAATTTTCTGTCAAAGCAGTGCCAAATTAATTTGCCCCTCCGTATTTAATCATGCATGATAGGTTTTATTGCTGCTTCTGTAATCTTACTTTTATTAAGACTGCTATCAAACTCAGAATTCAAGGATTTTATTACCTCAGGTGCCTCACAAATATAAAACAAAACATATTTATGCATAGGAGTTTAGAGTCACAGCTAATGAATTCATTTTTGTTTTTACCTTCAAAGTTAGTCTACGTATGTAGAAAATTCTTATGGTGAATATCTTAATTTCTTTACAATGGAAATATAATTAATATTGGTAGATGTGTTCATACTCCTTCTCTTTAAAGAAGGATGCCCCCAAACCCCATTTGGCGTAATTTCCTGAGAACGACCTGTGTGAAGACACAAAGACACATGGTACATACACTTGAAATGATAATAATTAGAAAGTTAAAATGACTATAATTGAAGCCAAACAGAGCAGATACTCAAAACAGAACACTTCTTAATTTTCTCCTGATGTTTTAAAATACCTATATATTTAGTGTCTGCCTCTTTTTTTTTTAGAGTGTAAGTTCCAGGAAGGGAGAGATTTTGTCTTACATATTGATGTATCCTCAGTGTCTAGAACATTGTCTGGCATAGACAGTGTTCAATAAATATTGATTGAATGAATAGGATCCAGAGTCACTCTGTAGCTAAGTGTAGAATGAGCAGTGCTAATCCACACATAGTCCCTGTGTACTTGGAATTACCAGAGAAGACCTCAGGAAAGAAGTTATACTTAAAGTTGGATGGGAAGGATGGGTAGGTAACCTTTCACTTCTCGATTTACTTCTGCCAACAGATGAATACCCTGAAGTCATCAGTCATTACTGGGATGATAAATCCTTGGGTACATCAAAGATTCCTCTTTTAAAGAGTTTTACGTCTTAGCATCTATTTTGACCAGTTCAGGCCAAAACACCATAGTAAACAAAGCAAAATAAAATGAATACTCAGGAACGCATCATGCCTTAAATACATGCCTTAAATGATTTACTGGCTGGAGCCACTGATGGTTACACTTGCACGTGAGGATCCTGGCAGCACATAGACCTCACCTGAAATGTTTCAGAGGACAGGTCCTGACAAAACAAAGCCCGTGGCAGGGCAAGTGTAGTTTCTTTGAATAACAAGTTTAGAGGGAACTTGAATTACTTTTTAAAGCAGTTCTAATACCAACCAAACTGGAAAGGGCCCATGATGCCCCTTGGCTTCTTTATGGGAGCACTGAAAAGCTGGCCTGGCATCCATGGGCAACGTCTCCAAGGATATGTCAGGGTGGGTCCCTTGGAACTCATGCTACAGTGAAGTATGTTTGTATTCTAGACTTTACATTCACTCTAATTGTAGAAAGCAAGGTTTCAGTTCTGCTAAAGTCATAGCAGAGTTATGTGCCTTTATTATGATTAGATACCCTTATTGAGAACACATACATTTGGGGAAATGTGCATTGAATTTGGGAGAAATAGTGACATGATGGAAAGTACACAGATGCCAGGGTCAGACTGTCTTGTCTTTATGACTCGACTTAAATGTAACAGCAGTGTGATCTTGGGGAAATTAATTAACTTTTGGTAGCTCCACATTTTTTTCATTAAAAAAGAGACTACTTTAAGGATAAAATATCTGAAGTAGTACTTGGCCCATGGTAGGGATTAATTGTGTAGTAGTGAAAGTAATAATAGCTATTATTTATTAAGCATTTACTGTGAACCAGAAACTAAAAAGTATTTCATATTTATTATCCCAATTGCTCCTCACAAAAATGCTATGAAATGGGTATAATTATTATCTTTACTCAACAGACTTAACAGGCCTGTGATTCACAGGAACTGTGATTCAAGAAATGTTAAATAACTTTTCCAGGCTCACAGAGCAAGAAAGCGGTAAAGGTGGGATTAAATCCAAGAAAAATGACTGAGCTTGAATCCGAGATTTCAGTCACTTTGTCAAACTTCCTCTCCAAATAATAGGAAATTTGTATTAAATAATAATAATTAATGTGGTATACTATCAGTCTCAAGCACATTGGCTTGACAACATAGCAAAATGGAAGGAGAATAATTAACTAAACAACCAGAATTTATTGAGTTACTCCTATGCTCCAGGTGCTGTGCCTTATACGTTTTCTCACTTAATCTTCAGAGGTGGATATTATTATTCTGCATTTTATAAATGTTGAAACTGAGGCTTAGAGAGGTTAAAGCACTTGCCTTAGTCACTTACAACTGAGAGCCAGTACTGGAACGAAGGCTCATGTAAAGCAGTGAACGGAGCCACAAGGAAGAGAAGAGTTCAGAAGTGAAGAGGGGAGGGTGGCAATGGCTGGGGGTGTGGCAGGAGAGGTAGTCAGGGCCAGACGTCCAGGGCTGTGGATGCCTTGCTGTGGACCTTAGTCTTTATCCTGAGTAATAGTTCTAAAACAGAGAATTAATATGATCAGCTAAGACATTTCTTTTAGGCTTTGAAAAAAAAGATTTCATTAGAAAACCTCCATCAAAAACAGTCTGAAATGTGTTTTGCATTATAAAGTTTTAAACATTCTATTCAAACCAACTTTCTTTAAGTAAAAACTTGATGGCATCATCAAAGCCATGTTGATACAATAATTCCCTTATCCTCTTGCTTGATGGGGGAAGGGCTTGGTTAAGTCTCACCCAGTTTACCCTGAACAGTATGTCCTGGTTGGCTCTATTAACATAGAGCTCCAGCTGCCTTTTGTCCTGCAGGGAGATGTCCAATCATCCACTGAATGGTGGCCTATAGGCAGGATGGGAAGGCAGATGGTGAAGCCTCCATCCGCCCACTTCTTAACGAGGTCCCCCCGGAAGGAAAACTGGAGACTAAGTAGTTTTCCCTGGTCTTGGTGTTGGTGACGGAGACGTTCAGTCGGTGGTGGGCCAGCTCATGTGTGTTGCAGGGGAGAATCAACTCCATTCCGCTCCTTGGATGGCAGATGACGAGCAGGACATGGCAGCAATCTTCCCTCAGCTAAGACATATTTTAAAAAGATATCTCCAATATCAAGGTAGTGGGTCCCCTTAGAGAGCTCAGTGTGGCACAGAACTATCAGTGGGCTGCCTAGATTCCCACTAATCATATTTCCTCCTCCTGGGCACTGAGAAGGACTATATTCCCCAACTTTCCTTGCAGTTACGTTGGGTCCACGCAACTGAGATCCAGTCAAAATGATGTTCACTCCTTTCAAGTCTGACTATAAATCACCCTGGGCAGTACTTCCACACTCTTGTTTCCCTTTCCCCAATGACAGTGGTAGTTGTAGACAGAAAATGGATCCCTGATTTATCACTTACAAGACTCCCAGCAGGACCACTGACCTTCATTGCTCTATGCAATATTAATTAAAAGGAGAAAACATGTTTTATTGTATTAAGCCACTGAAATCTGGAGTTTTATTTGTTACAGTCGATCAATCCTTTTCCTTCCTAGCCTCTCTTGACTAATTAATATTCTGTATTCTCATAGGAGGAAAAGTACTTCCTATGGTATGCATGAAAGCTAAGATTGACAAGGCATGTGATCCTGATCATTCTATTTTATTTTTGCGGTACGCGGGCCTCTCACTGCTGTGGCCTCTCTGGTTGCGGAGCACAGGCTCCGGATGCACAGGCTCAGCGGCCATGGCTCACGGGCCCAGCCACTCTGCAGCATGTGGGATCTGCCCAGACCGGGGCCCGGACCAGGGCATGAACCCGTGTCCCCTGCATCGGCAGGCGGACTCTCAACCACTGCGCCACCAGGGAAGCCCGATCATTCTATTTTTGCCGAGCAGATAGTGTTGTTGGTTCTGGGACCTGTTAAGATGTTTCCTGAGAGCAGAGAGCTTTGATTCTGTCAATGTGACAGCCAGCCTCCAAAATGATCCCTAATAATCTTTGCTTCCTGGTATTCATGCCTTTGTTCAGTCCTCTTTTACATTGAATTAGGGCTGACTTATGTGACCAATGGAATACTGTGGAGATGATGGTATGTGACTTCAGGTAATAAAATGCTTTGCAGCTTCTGCTTTGGTCTCTTGGATCATTCACTCTAGAAGAAGCCAGATGCCATCCCATGAAGACACTAAGCAACCCCATGGAGAGACCCATGTGGAGAGGACTGAGGCCTTCTGCCAATGTCCAGCATGGCCTTGCTAGCTGCATGAGTGAGCCACAGTAGAAGCGGATCCTCCAGCCCCAGTCAAGCCTCCAGATGACTACAGCCCTCAGCCTCCTGAGTTTTCCAGCTGATGTCCCAGATGATGTGGAGCAGAAACAAGCCATCCCCACTGTGCCCTTTCGGATCCATGACCTATGAAACCATGAGAAATGCCAGCTGATTATTGTTGATTTAGTTCAGGACGTTTTAGGGCAGTATGTTATGCTGCAGTATACTACGACAGCCACTAATGTCGGATGGAATCAAAGAAGACCCAAATAGGATTCCTGAACACAAAGTGGCCTGGAGGCCTGATTCTGGGCTAGTGGGCCTGTCTGCCTCTGGTGTGGACTTCTGGCTTCTATGGTAGCTCTTCAGCAGAGCTGTGGCTGCTTTCCCTCTAATTACTCTGCCTGGTTCTAGGAGCAACCGCAGTAGATGATGCTTGTGCTCTCTGTGACTGGACAAAGAACCTGGGGCACCTTTTCTCATTGAATGATGAGCTTTCTAAGTAGAATGGCAAGACATTTCTTTTAAGGTGTGCTGTTGTTATTTAATCCCTAATTTGAATTATCTTGAAAGTCAAATGGAATTAGAAAGAGAGTGTTAGCCTGTTTTAGAGACACGTTCCTTGTCACAGATTGAACTAAAATGAAGGTTCTATTGGCCAATCCATTTTCTTTCTTTTAGAAACTGCGATTGGGTAATCACGTAGTGAGAAGATCACTGGATTGAAAGTCAAATGACTTTGTCTCAAGCCCTGACCATACCTTTTGACAGCTAGATAATGTTGAAGAAATTACTAAATATTTCCCTCACTATAAAATTCAGTAGATGCTGATGATACCTAAATAAAAGGAATTAGATTGTTGTGAGAGTGAGGGTAGATAATATACTGGGCCTGTTTTGGTAAAATATAAAAGGTTGCATCAATATTTTATTCAAAGGACATGTACTAAGTGTGTACTAGGGTTCAACCACCATTCTCGAATTTGCAAAGGAGCAGCAAATGGATTAAAAGCCATGCCTTCATAGAGATAACATTATATGCAGGTAGAGTCATGTATTAGTTTTCTATTGCTGTCATAACACATTACCACAAAATTAGTTACTTAACACAATACAAATGTATGATCTTACAGTTCTGGATCTTTGAAGTCCAACATGGGTCTCACTTGGCTAACATCAGGGTGGAGGTGGAGCTGCTTTACTTGCTAGAGGCTCTATGGGAGAATCATTTTCCTTGTCTTTCCCGCCTTCAAAGAGACTGCCTACATTCCTTGACTCATGGCCTCCTTTCTCCATCTTCAAAGGTAGCACTGTAGCACCTTTCTGACCAGTCTTCTGTAGTTGCATCCCTCTTTGATTCCCATCATTCTTCTGCATCCCTCTTCCACCTCTTGTAACTACACAGAGCCCACCTAGATAACCCAGGATATCTTAAGGTCCTTCAGTTAATTATGTCTGCAAATTCACAGGTTCTGGGGATTAGGTTATAGATATCTTTGGGGGCCATTGTTCTGCTTACCACATAAAGTACACTTTAGTTGCATTGAAATGCTCTAAATGACTACTTGCTCTTCAGTTTATATCAATATAACCAAAATCATACAGCACAGCTTACAATTTTATTATTATTGTTTTGTTTTGTACCCTAAGCTTATGCCTGACTTACAAGAATTAGGTTTTAAGAAATTATTCCTTCCCAGTTCTATCTAGAATTTTGCAGTTGTTTTTCCCTTAAACTATTGGGAGGTAGAGGTGGAAAAGAACCTGATAGGCAAAGGAGAAAACCCAATTCATTTATTATTTCTATGTAAAGCCTGGGTGCATGATATCTTATTCATTGACCTGGATCAGAACCAGTGTTGAAATCTTATTGCTGAGATGTAATGCTATGACCCTGAGGAATGAATTCAGTTCAGAACAAACAAGACCATCAGTGACAGTCACTGTCTATTTCTGGCACATTAAGTCAAGATTTTTTGGAGTGTCAGAATCTGTTATAACTTGGATTGAAATATGACAACCTGTCAAAAAATTTCCACAACTGATAACATCCCCTTGAGGTTAATAGACAAAATTATAAGATGGAATAATTTGTGTAATATAATTCATAAATTCCTTGTCATGAAATCTCAGGGGTGGGATTTTATACATATGTAGTCAGTTTTGCTGCACCACTATGTAATACTTGATCCCTTATGCTTGAAATATATTTACAAAATAGAGTAAGACACATTTCAAGTCAATTCAGTTTGATAAGAGTTTGTAGGTAATTGATGATACATGATGCACACTCCTAGGTGCTGTGGGAGGTACATTAGAGGAATAAAAGATGGCTCTCACTGAAAAGCTTGTTGCTGTAAACTATGTAAACACGGAAAATAACTGAAGAACATTACAAATCAATATACTCCAGCCCGCCATAGACCAATGAACTATGAAAGCTCGGTGGGTTCTGTTGACATGATAAAGGCTGAAGGGATATTTAGGGACTCAGGATAGATTTAAAAAGTGTGGGGAGGGGCTTCCCTGGTGGCGCAGTGGTTGAGAGTCCGCCTGTCGATGCAGGGGACACGGGTTCGTGCCCCGGTCTGGGAAGATCCCACATGCCGCGGAGCGGCTGGGCCCGTGAGCCGTGGCCGCTGAGCCTGTGTGTCCAGAGCCTGTGCTCCGCAACGGGAGAGGCCACAACAGTGAGAGGCCCACGTACTGCAAAAAAAAAAAAAAAAAAAAGATATAAATGTAGTGTTTGCTGTTTATCTGTGATACATTGTAAATAAACTGGATGTCATTACAATCAGGGAGCCAACCTAGTTGGCATATGGCAGAATAACAATTGTTTCCTTATATTCAGAAATTTCTGGATCATCTAGAATCTTCTTGGTTTTATCTGAAGTACTGTCTTTTGGAAATTCAGATGAAAAAGAGAGAATATTCTTGCTTGTTTATCCCTCAATTGAAATAAAAGATAAAGGGAGGGAAAAAAAATCAGGGAGGTTTCCCTTCCTTACCCTACGTGCAGGTTTACCGAAAAATTTATTTCCGACCATGAGCCAGGGCTACAGATTCCCATGTGGGAGATGCCTTTAACTCATTTCAATTTGTCAGGCTGAAGAATCTTGGCGCTTTTATAGCTGGGGAGGAAAAACATTGGATCTTCATTTTTCTGTTGCTCTAAGTAGCTTTATATATGGAGGGAAATAGATTTGGGGAAAAAATGTCCAAAGAGTTTGACTTTTACTTACTTGGTTATTTAAAACAGAGTATATATGGTTTAAGATAAAATAGAATATCAACTTTAGAAGGTGTGTGTACATAAATAATTTTTAACTTTGTGGATGAAAATTAGGATTTTACTTGAAGGGCTGTTCGAAATTATTCATCAGTGCTCTGCTTAGCATATTCTCTTGGAAAATCCACTTAGAAGAAACAATAGGATTTCATATCTTCAAATAAGATGCTTAAAAATAGGAGACTCCAGGGCTTCCCTGGTGGCGCAGTGGTTGAGAGTCCGCCTGCCGATGCAGGGGACGCGGCTTCGTGCCCTGGTCCGGGAAGATCCCAGATGCCGCGCAGCGGCTGGGCCCGTGAGCCATGGCCGCTGAGCCTGCGCGTCCGGAGCCTGTGCTCCGCAGCGGGAGAGGCCACAACAGTGAGAGGCCCGCGTACCACAAAAAAAAAAATAAAAAAAAATAGGAGACTCCTAAAATCTCTTAAGATCTCCTAAAAATAGGAGACTTTATTTAATTGCTTTTATACGTCTCTTGCCTGTGTAAGGTTGTCCTCACCCTTGTTTCGTCCTTGGTAGTTTTTGTTCTAGTTTTAAGCACTCCTGGCTTTTTCCTGCTTCTTTCCATTAGAACTACTTCCACAGCCCAATAGACTGTTAAGAAAGTTTGAGGGGTTTTTATATAATGATTTTTTTTTCTCTGAAATTCTTCTTCATTTTTTTTTTTTAAACAGTGTTTCTCCATCCAGTTATATCTCTTTTTAATTATGCTTTAGCTATGCCTAAATAATTCTTTCTCCACTTTAGTTTTCATACCCTTAGGTTATTTTAAGCAATCATCATGTCTCTCATCAGCTATGCTTTTAAGCTTGAAATGGCAGCCTTATTGACCGATGATGCTATTTGAAATCTAGTGTTTGTAAATATAAGTTTGTGATTGTAGGACTTAAAGCATTGGATGGGAGTAAAATATTTTATTTATTTACTTTCATTTACTTCTTTGTGCTGCCAAAGGGAAAAGGACAGAAAACAGTATTTGCTCTGAAAGCTGTAGAAGAAAGTGTTTGACTTAGTTCATTCTTTCTGTGCTTCTATGAACATTTTCTCAGAGGGGGAGAATTTAGCTCCATAGTATTTCTTTATGAAAAATTACCCTATGTGTTTTCTATAAGAAGTAAAGAGACTTTTCAGAAAAGTGAGAGCTAATTTATAAACAGATCTTAATGCATCTGAGATGTATAGGAGTTAAGAAAAAAGAAAACACTGCTATATGTACTTATGTATATGTATTTCTGAAAATTTGTTTCAAACTCTATTTAGTTAATTGCTTCACTATGATACCAGTATTTTAGTTCCTTATGTGTTAAACACTGGAGTAAGAAAGAATAAGAAAGTCCTGGATCTTGCCCTTCAGAAGGGCATTCCACAGTAAGGAATAGAAACAGGTGAGCAGATAATAAAAATGCAAATGCAGTAAAGTGCCAAAATAAATGAGTAAGAACAATCTGGAATTTTAAAACATCGATTGTCCTGTAGGTAAAGTGAAAAATTCTAAAGAAATATAATCACTACCAGCTCCCCCAATTACTTTCTAAATTTGGATATTTGCATATTAGTTTTTGTTTTAATTGGGAGGGTAATTAAATTGTTGGCAAGGTATTCAGTTTCGTGTTTTTTACTAGAATTGGAGCTTTTATATGTCAGAATTAATGTATAATTATATAAAATGGGAAGAAACGTCTTAAAAAGACCACTTAAAAATTTGGTTCACAATTCAAAGGAAGTTTAAAAATGTGATTTAAAATACATCATAGCATCACACTAAAGAGAACTAGCCTCATTTACAATCTCATATTGCACTAAATTAAGAATTTGGTGTCATGGCAGCCAACTAATTGATATGTAGACACAACCCATTGGGAACATAGGGCAATAGTTAGGATTATGTTCACCATATTTCATCTAGATAATCCTGCTTTAAAAAGCTAGATATTTTATCCTATATTTTCAATGTCCTACCAAAATAAGATTTTTGCCTCTGGCCTGAGCTGACCATTTATAGGTAAATTATTAATTGATTGACTGGATTATCACAAGATGAATAGGACCCAGCATTAAGTTCATTAAAATAATAGGAAGGAAAAACAGTTGGTCTACTTATTTTGACATCTAAGCTTCTAAATTAAAATTATATTTTATAGTTTTCTGCATAAAGGTCTTTTGCTCCTTAGGTAGGTTTATTCCTAAGTATTTGATTCTTCTTGTTGCAGTGGTAAATGGGAGTGTTTCCTTAATTTCTCTTTCAGATTTTTCATCATTAGTGTATAGGAATGCAAGAGATTTCTGTGCATTAATTTTGTATCCTGCTACTTTACCAAATTCATTGATTAGCTTTAGTAGTTTTCTGGTAGCATCATTAGCATTCTCTATGTATAGTATCATGTCATCAGCAAACAGTGACAGCTTTACTTCTTTTCCGATTTGGATTCCTTTTATTTCTTTTTCTTCTCTGATTGCTGTGGCTAAAACTTACAAAACTATGTTGAATAATAGTGGTGAGAGTGGACAGCCTTGTCTTGTTCCTGATCTTAGAGGAAATGCTTTCAGTTTTTCACCATTGACAATGCTGTTTGCTGTGGGTTTGTCGTATATGGCCTTTATTATTTTGAGGTAAGTTCCCTCTATGCCTATTTTCTGGAGGGTTTCTATCATAAATGGGTGTTGAATTTTGTCAAAAGCTTCTTCTGAATCTGTTGAGATGATCATATGGTTTTTCTCCTTCAATTTGTTAATATGGCTTATCACATTGATTGATTTGCATATGTTGAAGAATCCTTGCATTCCTGGGATAAACCCCACTTGATCATGGTGTATGATACTTTTAATGTGCTGTTGGATTCTGTTTGCTCATATATTGTTGAGGATTTTTGCATCTATGTTCATCACTGATATCGGCCTGTAGTTTTCTTTCTTTGTGGCACTGATGAAAGAAATTAAAGATGATACAAACAGATGGAGAGTTATACCATGTTCTTGGATTGGAAGAATCAACATTGTGAAAATGACTATACTACCCAAAGCAATCTACAGATTCAGTGCAATCCCTATCAAACTACCAGTGGCATTTTTCACAGGACTAGAACAAAAAAAAAAAAATCACAATTTGTATGGAAACACAAAAGATCCCGAATAGCCAAAGCAATCTTGAGAAAGAAAAACAGAGCTGGAGGAATCAGGTGCCCAGACTTCAGACTATACTACAAAGCTACAGTAATCAAGAGAGTATGGTACTGGCACAAAAACAGAAATATAGATCAATGGAACAGGATAGAAAGCCCAGAGATAAACCCACACACATATGGTCACCTTATTTTTGAGAAAGGAGGCAAGAATATACAGTGGAGAAAAGACAGCCTCTTCAATAAGTGGTGCTGGGAAAATTTGACAGCTACATGTAAAAGAATGAAATTAGAACACTCCCTAATACCATACACAAAAATAAACTCAAAATCTATTAAAGACCTAAATGTAAGGCCAGACACTATCAAACTCTTGGGGAAAACATAGGCAGAACACTCTATGACGTGAATCACAGCAAGATCCTTTTTGGCCCACCTCCTAGAGAAATGGAAATAAAAACAATAATAAACAAATGGGACCTATTGAAACTTCAAAGCTTTTGCACAGCAAAGGAAACCATAAGCAAGACGAAAAGACCACCCTCAGAATGGGAGAGAATATTTGCAAATGAAGCAACCGACAAAGGATTAATCTCCAAAATTTACAAGCAGCTCATGCAGCTCAATATCAAAAAAGCAAACAACCCAATCCAAAAATGGACAGAAGACCTAAATAGACATTTCTCCAAAGAAGATATAAAGATTGCCAACAAACACATGAAAGGATGCTCAACATCACTAATCATTAGAGAAATGCAAATCAAAACCACGAGGAGGTATCACATCACATGGGTCAGAATGGCCATCATCAAAAAATCTACAAACAGTAAATGCTGGAGAGGGTGTGGGGAAAAGGGAACCCTCTTGCATTGTTGGTAGGAATGTAAATTGATACAGCCACTATGGAGAACAGTATGGAGGTTCCTTAAGAAACTAAAAATAGAATTACCATATGACCCAGCAATCCCACTACTGGGCATATACCCTGAGAAAACCATAATTCAAAAAGCGTCATGTACCACAATGTTCATTGCAGCTCTATTTACAATAGCCAGGATATGGAAGCAAGCTAAGTGTCCATTAACAGATGAATAGATAAAGAAGATGTGGCACATATATACAATGGAATATTACTCAGCTGTAAAAAGAAATGAAAGCGAGTTATTTGTAGAGAGGTGGATGGACCTAGAGTCGTCATACAGAGCGAAGTAAGTCAGAAAGAGAAAAACAAATACCATATGCTAACACATACATATGGAATCTAAAAAAATGAAAATGGTTCTGAAGAACCTAGGGGGAGGACAGGAATAAAGACGCAGGTGTAGAGCATGGACTTGAGGACACGGGGAGGAGGAAGGGTAAGCTGGGATGGAGTGAGAGAGTGGCATGGACATATATACACTACCAAATGTAAAATAGATAGGTAGTGGGAAGCAGCCACATAGCACAGGGAAATCAGCTCGGTGCTTTATGACCATCTAGAGGGGTGGGATAGGGAGGGTGAGAGGGAGATGCAAGAGGGAAGAGATATGGGAACACATGTATATGTATAACTGATTCACTTTGTTATAAAGCAGAAACTAACACACCATTATAAAGCAATTATACTCCAATAAAGATGTTAAAAAATAATATTTTAATGAACAGTACTTAGTCACTATGCCAGTGACTACATTGAAAAAGTTGCATTTTGTTTAATAGAATAAAACTGTAATTTCATGCCAGTACAAATCAAAATAGTAGCAAAGTAACTGCCAGCTTTAAATACATTTATTAAGATAATAAATTTATTAATATAATAGTTGATGTTTTCAGAGGTTCAGAGCACTGTCTCTGCAGTAATACTTGTATGGACAAGCTAAATTTGCATTAGTCTGCCTTGCCAAAGTAAGTTAAATTTTAGGTCAAATTAATTAGAGCTCTTTGAGCATTTGGTGTACATAAAGGTAGAAAAATGAACTTGAAGCTTTGGAAGATGGTGTTTAAGATTAAATGAGGAGTACTGTTGTATTTGGACTGGTTAATATTGTTATCTGTATACTCTTTACCATATAGTAAGCACACGTTCTAAGGATAGTTTGGGGAACAGTTTAAAGCGTAGTTTAAATAGATTTTAGGGTCTCAACTTTCTCATCTTAAAAGCTGAGAGTAGTAATTTGTGCCTTGCAGGGTTGCTCCAAGGATATGATGGCTAGTGTACATACAGGACCTAGCACATAATAAACGTTCAACGAACAGAAGCTGTAGTTGTCAGAAATGTCTTTCTCACGTGCACATGTTTTTCTGAGGTACAGATTATTGCCCCAAGTCATAAAGCTCACCGTTATATAGAAAGCACGTTAAATTCATCAAAGTGGGGAAATCTATAGGGAAACCGCAGAGAGGGAGATTCTCCCACTTTCAAAGTTGGCACTCACCCTAAGCCTCCTCAAAAACCCAGACAGACAGCACCAAGGACCCAGAGAGACAGCACAAGGACCCAGACAGACAGCACCAAGGATGGGCAGAAAGGAAGTGAGGAAGGCCGACACCAGCCAGCCTGTGGTGCTGCTACCGTCAGGGCCAGCCCACCTGCCTCCCCTTGCAAACCCTTATGGGGCCTCACACTCACCTCCCCTGCCATCACCCAAGCTCCACGTGAACACAGAAGTGTCCCGTGGTAGCCAGACCATCACTCAGTTACTGCCACAATTATTCACCTACAGCAGATTCCAGAATTCTCTGCTCCTGGATTCAGGGGATGTGCTCGAAGTACTCTTCGAGCCTGGAGGCAATTAGCAGGAGACCAGAAAAAATAAAGGTGATGGCAGTCAAATTGTAAAAGCTGAAACCAACTAGCAATGTGAGGGTGAACTTGATATAGTTTGAGAGAGGGAAATATCTGTCACGTGTCTCTGTTTTCTTAACAAATGTGAATGAGTATTCAATAAAAATATTAGTTTTCACTTAGCTCTCTGAACTGTAGCCCCATAGCACAGTTGTTTGAGGTTCCCATTACTGGATTTCTGGGTTTAAAAGTGGAACTTTTAAACAAAAAGGGTCAACTAGTCCTAAAGTTAGATCTCTAGAAAAATTATAAGTTCTTTTGGTATTGATAGTTTAAATTTTGCTTACTTGAATTTCTTCAATAAAAAGAAAGACAATAAGAGAAAAATACTGTAAAGAGAAAATACCCTATTTGCTGAATTCAAATGTATGATTTTTAATAAGAATTTCATATGAATCCTCCTCCACACCTAATCCCACTTAACTATTTACTTTCTATAGCAAAAAAAAGGAGTTATAAATACAGCTGAAAGATATGTTAATTACTCACGTGAAAGACAAGTGACAGTAAACATGAGAACAACACATAACAATACATGCATGCGCACAGAAACCATTACAATGCCTGATTCTTTTGAAAAAGTACCCATCTAGAAAAGAATATATAGCGTAGGGCAGGTTTTGCCCTTCGTGCCTATGATTAGAGTCCTAATGCTATGTTGCCTTAAACCGTGCCAATTTCATTTCTACAGTGAAATACACTTTAGAGGATGGGAAGAAAACCGATTATTTAATCAAAGGGAGGGAGAAAACCAAAGTAATCCACTGTATCTCATGAAGGAGTAGAGGTTGGGGTTAGGAAAAACCTCAGAAAGCATTATAATAATGGTACTTCTTTATTTTAAGTAACAAATAAAATAGCAAAACATTTTTTTTCCCATCATAAAACTGACTTTGATCCCCAGTACAGCCATTGAGTGGAAAATTGAACCACAGTATAATTGCTTTCCCTGTGACTGATAAAGTGGTGTAACAAATTTTGTGTTTGAATGATAAAATCAGCAATTGGCCCCTAGCATTTCCCTCTGCCATTCCTCCAAGGACACTCACGTCCCATCAGGCTCCAGGGCAAGAGAAAGGATGGAAGAACTAACTGTAAATCTACTCCAAGTTATTGTTGGATTTCTCTTGCTTACTTGCTTAAGGAAATAAAAAAATAAAATAAAAATGTCCATGTTTGTCTTTAATGCCTAATATAAATCACTTCCGAATGTGAGGGGGAAAAAAAAACAGCTTTCGTTGAAAACTGATTACAGATGTAAAAAAAAAAAAAAAAAAAATTTAAAGCCATAGTAAGAAAAATTATTTTACTCAAGAGCAAAATCTTGTTAGAATGGGGAAATTGTCTTCGGAGTCCCAGGGACAAATGCTACAGCTGTTTGAGGCAGAGGCACAGCCAGAAAGATGCAGGAAGGAAACCATTTGTGAGCTCATTATGACAGCACTTAACTGTGGAAAGACACTTCCACTTTCCGGGTGGAAGCTCAGCAGAGCTCACCTGCCCATCACCACAGCTGAGTTTCCCAGCTTATTTGGGGTAACAATCCCAAATGGCTGTGCCGGTTGTGAAATTCTGTGGATCCCTCTCAATTTTTTTTTTTTTTGTAATACGCGGGCCTCTCACTGTTGTGGCCTCTTCCATTGCGGAGCACAGGCTCCGGACACGCAGGCTCAGCGGCCATGGCTCACGGGCCCAGCCGCTCTGCAGCATGTGGGATCTTCCCCGACTGGGGCACGAACCCGTGTCCCCTGCATCGGCAGGCGGACTCTCAACCACTGCGCCACCAGGGAAGCCCCCCTCTCAATTTTTTAATTTAGCTGGTATATTTTCCAGAAGAGGGTAAATTCCAAGCCCCTAGAAGAGACAGTGATGGTATTAGTGTATCTGGTAGAGGGGGAGGGGAGAAGAAGATCCCAGTGAAGCAAGGGCCCTACAACGAAAGCCTGAAAGCTTCAATCTGGGTGTCTTTGTGGAAGCTCATCTTGTGCTGAAACACTTGGTTTGCACACCTGGACCCAGATTTGGTCATCTGCAGGTACCTACTGAAATTCAGCTTTACACAAAGAAAATGTGTTTCTTGAGTAGTGCTTCTGTTTTTTGGGTTTTTTTAAAAATTTATTTATTTTATTTACTAACTTTTGGCTGCGCTGGGTCTTCATTGCTGCGCGCGGGCTTTCTCTAGTTGCGGCGAGTGGGGCCTACTCTTCGTTGTGGTGCGCAGGCTTCTCATTGCAGTGGCTTCTCTTGTTGCGGAGCATGGGCTCTAGGCATGTGAGCTCAGTAGTTGTGGCGCACGGGCTTAGTTGCTCCGCGGCATGTGGGATCTTCCCGGACCAGGGCTCGAACCCGTGTCCCCTGCATTGGCAGGTGGATTCTCAACCACAGTGCCACCAGGGAAGCCCCAGTGCTTCTGTTTTGACCTGGAGATATGGCAACATGCAGAGACCCAAGGAAAAATGTTTGCAAAGATCAACTTCTTCAAGCTTCACAGAAGCTCTTCATTTCATTTGGTGCACTCAGATTAAAGCACAGTCCTGTAGTAGGAGGGGTTGGGGGAGGGATGGAGTTGGGGGAGGGTTGGGGTTAGCAGATGTAAGCTATTATATATAGAAAGCATAAACAACAAGGTCCTGCTGTACAGCACAGGGATATATTCAATGTCCTATGATAAACCATAATGAAAAAAAGACAGAAATTAACACAACATTGTAAATCAATTATACTTCAATTAAAAAAAAATAACTTAAAAAAAAAAAACAGTCCCTAAAAGCAGTCAGCCAGCCTCTGCAGCACTTGGTACTTGATACAATGGAGAACCTTAACGGGCAGCCTTATGAGCAATTTTGTAAAATTATCCTAATACTTTTTTGTGTTTTCCAGATTTCTGTGTGAGCATAAATAGCATTTGTTTCATAGTTTATATATACTTTGGACCTCTTGAGTTGTTTTTCTAATTTTAATGTTGGACATTTTCAACATGTGTAAAAACAGAAGTGTCAGTATCCTGACAGACCCATCACTCATGTCCACAGTTGTTAGGTGGAAAGCAGTGGAATCCATGGGAAACTGTGTCATCTCCATGCTTTCACCCTTGCTGCTGCCGGAATACTCTACGTGGCAGACAGAGTGAGCCTTTAAAACATAGCAGGTCAGGTAGAATCCCTGTTCAGATCCTCCGCTGGCTCCCTGCAGTGGGTTGAACAGTGCCTCCTGTCCCCACTCAATAGATAATATCTGTCCCGACTGCCGGAACCTGTGCATATGACTTTATTTGGGAAAAGAGTCTTTGTGGAGGTAATTAAATTAAGAAGCTCGAGATGAGATCATCTTGGCTGTAGGGTGAGCCCCAAATCCAATGACAGGTGTCCTTATAAAGAGAAAGGCAGAGGAAAATTTGGGGCGTACAGACATAGAGCAGGAGGTGATGGGACGACAAGGGCAGAGGCTGGTGTGATGTGTCTACAAGCCAAGGAAGGCCAAGGGTTGCAGCAGCCTCCGGAAGCCACAGAACAGATTCTCTGTCAGAGCTCGCAGAGGGAAGCAGTCCTGATGACACCTCGATCTCAGATTTCTGGCCTCCAGAACCGTGAGAGAAAAATGTGCTGTTGTTTGAAGCCACCGAGTTTGTGGTAATTTATGATGACAGCCATGGGAAACTAACCTTCACAGTTGTCTCCACGAGGCTCTACATGATCCGGCCTCCGTCCATGTGTCTCCGACCTTGTTGCTGTCTTGCTCAGCTCCTGTTGTACTGACGCTTCTGCTGTTCTTTGGCCGTGATAGGTTCAGTGCTGT
Organism: Aethalodelphis obliquidens; assembly: GCF_003676395.1. Taxonomy (NCBI): domain Eukaryota; kingdom Metazoa; phylum Chordata; class Mammalia; order Artiodactyla; family Delphinidae; genus Aethalodelphis; species Aethalodelphis obliquidens. The sequence continues at coordinate 20,134,431 of NW_020837975.1, forward strand.
CTCAAGCCTCTGAACTTCACCTCTAGAAGGCATTTCCCCCAGATCTTCACTGGACTGGCTTCTCCTTTTCATTCAGATCCCTATTAAATGCTGCTCCTTAGGGAGGCCTTCCCTCATCATCCTGCTTAAAATAGCCACTTCATTCCCCACACATCGTTCTCACTTCTTGCACGGCTTTATTTGTCTTAATGTAGTACTTATCACCACCTGACAACCCACCAGCATTTTCCTGTTTATTAGTTTATTTTGTTCCACTTTAATTTCAGGCTCCTTGGAAGCAGGAAATTTTCCTCTTGTTCACTCAATCTTCAACACCTAGAATAGTGTCTGGGTCTGGAATTAATACTTGTTGAATGACTGATTTAACCTGAAACCTAGAAAAATTGACTGGGATATCTATGGCAGCGTTCTATTTTGCAGGAAATGCATCAGTGTCCACCTCTCAAGGCATGCCTCCTCAGAGATCTTGGAACTTCATTGTAATAATTGTCATCCTAAAATAAACTACCTCTCTGAAGCTGGATTCCAGGCAACCAGTTTTCAAAAACAAAAGGGGGAATCTTGACAAGTTTGCCTCCAGGGCAAGAGTGGCTTGGCGAGGCTCCCTGGGAAGCACACCTTGATTTATCCCATCAGGTATCCTCTTCGGCAGTCCCAGGGGGCGCTAGATGGCCACGGTACACCTGCTTCAGATGTATGTCAGTGATTCTCTAAGAAAGGAGAGAAGACAAGGATTGGAGTTGGTGTTTGAGCACAAGGTGGAAGAAAGCGAATGGGATTAGGAATGTAGTTCATTTTTTTCCCATGAGCCAAACAGTCACTTTCCTTGATGTCAAAAGAAGAACCAAAGAGGATGCATTGACAATTTAACCATCTCTGGCTTAAGTTTTTTAAGAGGATGGTGTTTGAAGATTCACCTTAGAGACCACTTGAAACTTACTTAGAATGTTGAGGGAGAGAATACTGCATGTTTCGGTCACCAAGAAAAGACAATGGAAGTATTTAGAAATATAGTTAATTTTAAAGATGATGACAACAACTAACAGAAACTACATTACCTTTGAAGTAATGAAGGACTTCAGCCAAGAAACTGGAGGCAAAGTCAAGATAAATGACAGTGTACCCAGTTGGGCAAATGCCACAGGGAACAGGACGAGCCAGGATCAGTGCTATTTAACATTTTTATTTATGATCCGGTTGAGAGAACGAGGAACACAGTCATGAAATGTGCAGATGCTACCAAATTCAGAGGCATTGCAGATTCAAGGGAGAAGAGAGAAAGGAGACCAATGAGCGGGCAGAGAGAAAACGAATTTCCACTTGGAAGATCTACCAGAGGAAACAGATGAAACACTGAAAGCAGTAATGCTGAAAAGAATGTCTTTTCAAAAAGACATTTTCAAAAAGAATGTCTATTCCAAAAAGAGGACTCAGATTTAAAGTAAAGCTCTAAAAAAGGTTAGTTTGGGCTACCAGGAGCTCTGAGATCTTAAGACACCACAGGATGTGGGATCTTAAAAAACAAGACAGGGGAACAAATGGAAAACTTTCTGAATCTCATTCCAGCCCCTTTACTCCTTCCAAGGGGGAGACTAGGGAGAGGTCAACTGGCTATTTACAGGTTTCTCATTCTAAGTATAAGGATCCTAGAAGACAGATCTGTCTGAGGTCCGGCTAACCCAACTCCAGAGGGTTTGACAAACTCGTGTATCAACTTGTCCCACTGATCAACTCAGAGCTGGCTAACATTTTTATGAGGGTAACATGAGACAAACCCATTTATTATGACAGGTGCATGGAAATTTACACTCTCAAGATTGAATAAAAATAAAAATAATTTAATTTTTATACTTACAGATAGAAAAATGGGGAACAAGAAAAAGAGTAAAATAAAGGAAAGAAGGAGTGCAGAACAGTCCAGGCATATGAGCCCTAGAACATGAGCTTAGGATAGTGAATGAGATGTTTTGAGAGGCTTTTCCCATATCTGATAGCCAGAGTACCCTAAATTTAATTAGTGATGGTTTCCCAGCCTCACCACAATGGACATGTTGAGGCAAATGATTCCTTGTTTTGGAAAGGGGGTGATATATGACCTGAGCATTACAGGATGTTTAGTGACATTAGGGAACCCCACCCTAGTTGTGACAACCACAGTTATCACCAGACATCGCTAAATGTCCTCCTCCAGTGGAGAACTACTCAGCTGGATCAGTGGAATTGGAGAAACATCCTCCAAAGTGGGAAATGTTTCTGTGGATTGCCAATAGAAAGATGCTTTTTCTCTGTATCTCTATAGACCCTCTATGGCCTGGTGGTTTAGGTAGCCTTTGAAGTTTCAGAAAGGATGTAAAGATATTTGGCCAAGTCACTGGGTTTGAGATGCATTTTTTCATTTGACTCCAAACAGGCATGGAAATCTGGAGAACTCTCCCATTTCCTTTTAGGACTTCAGGATACACTTATGGCTTTAAAGCTTCCAACCTGCCGGCCCTGGGCTGGCCTATCTTAGGGGGGGTGGTGACCTACAGAGATGACGCATGGTGGCTCTCCTTGGTCCATCCTTCCCAGAGCAGAGCGTTGCCCTGTCCACTGAGACTCGAGTCCACTGAGCTAGTGTTTGATTTTGAAAAGAAGGGTGGCTGAGCTGCAGCCTGACCAACTTTATGCAAACCCAGCTGATACCCGAGGCAGGAACTGTAGTGTGTCAGCACCACATTCCCACGGTCTGGATGCCCCTGACCTGCACTGTTTGCAAACACAATCAGCTGGGATCAGAATCACTGCAGGTCCTAACTTTCTGGAGCAACCTTGACAAAGTATATTGGAGGGTTTTATATATTGATTTAGTGCAGTAATATGAATATGATTTTTACCTCTAGTCAACTTCTTTCTTCAGAACACTCACAGAGGGGACTGAGAAAGTTTCTCTGATTCCGCTGACTACTGATGTGGTAAACTTCACGGTGACTCTGTGACCTGTGCCTTTCCTCCCCTTTCTCTCATCTGCACCTCCCCCTCCTCCTCTGTTCCTCCGGAGAAAAGAGCTTTCCCGGTTTCACGGTGGGGCTCACGTGTCTCCGCAGCTCACCGCTGATGCAGTGACTGATGGTTGGCAGTGCTGCCTCTTTGACCTGGTCAACGTCAGAAGCTGCTCTCAAATCTCAGTCATCTCTGACAGCCTTTGAGCAGAGAAATGAGACAGCCTCCCTGACACAAAGGCTTCTGGCCTGGGGTAAAAAATTCCTTTCGAAAAAAAAAAATTCGAACACTCTACCGACCACACTGCTTTCCATTCATCTTGTGGTCTGGCCCATCCATCCCCGACTCCACATTAGCTTTCAGACATTAGAGCCTTTTCTGTTTCTTGGAGGGCTAGCTATGGTGGCTCAGATGTTTGCACATTGTAATGGCTTTGTCCTGGTATAGCCTTCAGAGCAAAGAAGGAAACTGGGCAGTTTATACTGCAGCAGTGAATTTTGACTTTTGATTAGCAAAATGAGAGTTCATCTTATTTCTTACTATATTGCCCAGGTGTCAACCCAAATAATATGGGGAAAGTTACAAGGATATTTTGTACAATGCAGGGAATATAGCCAATATTTTATAATAACTATAAATGGAGTTTTTAACTTTTAAAAATTGTGAATTACTACAATGTACACCTGTAACATATAATATTGTACATCAACTACACCTCAATAAAAAATAATAATATGGGGGAAATAAAGGAAAGATAGGACCCCAGGATTAATATAGAGAACAATCAGTTTCATTGAATCAAAATGACATTCTGGAGTCTTTTGAATGAGCATATAGTATGTAAATAGAGGCAATGTATGTGATTTAACATTTAATTTAGTTTAACTTAGGCAAATGAAAAAAAAAAAAAAGGCCTGACTATTGATCCTGATTTCTTTCTCTATTTGGTGAGTAAACTGTCCTGATAGAGTAAAGCTCCATTTCCTTGATCTCAGAATGGGATAAAATTCCTATTTCTCTCAATTTTAGCCTCAGTCCATTTATGTTTAAAAATGTCAAGTCTTTGAGATTATTAGAGAAAAATACCTTAAAATACTATTTATTTTCCCTTTGAGTCAGCCAGGTTGATAGTAATACTTTGCAGTGGCGTAAGTGGTTCGTATGCTCTAGAGCAACATAAAACAGTAGGTGTAGATTTTTGCTGAGAAGAAGCTGCCCAGCTGGGGCTACACTTCCCAGCATCCCTTGTATCTAGGTAGGGTCATGTGACAGCGTTCTGATGAATGGAAGATTAGTGGCAGTGGAGAGCACCAGTTTAAGGCTTGACACATAGAAACTTCCCAGCAGAGTTGTCAGATTTAGAGAATAAAAACAGAATACCCAATAAATGTGAATTTTCAAATAATTACATGACACATACTTATACTAAAAATTATTCACTGTTCATGTGGGCATCCTGTATCTTATCTGGCACCTCTGTTTTCATGGAGGACCCTCTCTCTCCTCTCCTGATGTCTGTGCCCAGGGAGATTTTGGAAGCCACACTGAATCTGGAAGAGTCTCCACCTGTCTGTGCCCTCGACTGGCTGTGTGGAGCAAAGCCCAGCTCCTGCCACCGATTAGATTGTACACAAGCGAGAAATGTACTCCTATTGTGTTAAGTCACTGAGATCTAAGTATGTATCTCTTTTAGTGTATGTTAACTAATAAACATGCAATCCTAAAACAGGAAAAGTTTCTCTGCCTCTTGCACACTTACCAGTAGACCTCCGAGTAGCATTCAGAGGGACTCAGAGGCCATCTTGTCCAAGCCAAGGCTTTTATAGAAAAGGAAGCTGAGTTCTAAACAAAGGAGTGACTTGGCCACAGTCTATCAACTACTACAGAGCAAGGATTAGAGTCCCCCATTTTTATCTCTCCACCTGATCCCCTTCCTACCTCGCCACAGGAGTTTTCCTCGTATTCTCTGTTCGCCACCAAACGATGGACGCCTACCAAACCCGAAATCGCCAGGGATACTAGACAATTTCAGTTGGTTCTTTGCTCCTCACATGGCTTGTCGTTTATGTGAAAAGAAGGATGTCTGTGATGGCAGTGACATGGGACACATGTTACAGGAAAAATGGCAGATGCAGACGATATCTAGAGCAAATGTTGCTGGAATTCAGAGACAAAGGTATTTCGGAGAGGGATGTTGGGTGGTAGTTGTTGAACTCGAACAAGACCGGACAAAAAGGACAGAGCTTGGACCAGCGGAGAGGTCTGGGTACAGGGGACATTCCATGCAGAGGGAAAGTGAAGAGCTTGGGAACAGATAGTCACAAAACAAGACTTGAGCAGCTAATGTCGCAGTGTCTTGTGGCTCATACGGCAAGTGGTCAAATAAGGGAGCCCAAATTAATATGATCTCCTTGGATTCAGCAGGACAGATATCTGCACTGGAAAACCAGGGGTGTTCCTGCCGTCTGAGGCTCACAGCGTCTTGACCATAACCCCTTTAAGAAATCATAAGCTGACAGGTTGCTCTGGACTTTAGGGACGCACCATAATTAAGATACATTGTGATAAGATTTTCTTCTTTAGAGTGGAGACAACACATACACTCAGCATTCTCCCTGAGGTTCAGGGAAACCAGTACCAATACTGTAATATGGATTCTCCCACTTGTTAATGGGAAGTTAGAAACCATGAATCTCAGTGGGCTGGGAAACTTTTTATTTCCTCTTCAGATTGTGGGCATGTAGTGTTACTTGCTGCTGGATCCTCTCCAGTAGGGAGGGTCATTCTCCCTGTCAGCATCCTCAATGATAATGTTGACTCCTGTGAGTATGGGCCTTACGCCTTAACCCACGACCGTCTTATATGGTTGGTTGGCTTGTACTATGATGTTCCATACTACAGTGTATGATAGGGTAAGGATTATAGGATATTTAAAAAAAGGAGAGAAGATTTTTGCTGAATTTTCTTCGAGAGGAAAGGCCACTCGTTATCTGAGAAAAGTCTGGATTTAGGTTTAAACACTGGACTGCCCTTGGCACGCTAATCTGTGAACCCTTTTGTCCATCTAGATGTGGCTGTATTGTGCAGAGTTCATGCATTTTATCACTGTTAGGAGTTTCTAAAAGCATAATTATTACCTATGAGGTGTTATCTGAGAATAGCTGTAGTAATTCTTTTTGGTTGATTTGTGTAAACAAAAATGTTTAAATAATTTATAATTTAAATATTTGTATATTTACAAAAATCAATAAAAATTGTTGTTGTTAGTAATAGTAATTGTTATTAACCAGAGCTCTTTTTCACCCATTCCGTGGACATCCATGGACACAACGAATTTGGTGAAGCAGAAGAGCCTGTGATTAAGAGTGTGAGTGCCGGGGTCACATGCCGGGGAATCCTGGCTTCTCAAGCCATGAGTCTCATGGCCCTAGGCCTAAACCTCTCTTTGCTTTCTGTCTCAGTTACTCTTGCTGTATAAGAAATTACCCCCAAACGTTGCGGCTTTAAACAACTGCTTTCTTCTGCTCATGGGTTCTGAGAGTCAGGAATTCAGATATGGGCACCACAGGGATGGCTGTTTCTGTTTCATGATAGCTGTGGTCTCAGAGGGGAAGACTTGGAGGCTGAGGATGACTTGGATGGCTGAAGACTCAAAATCCTATGAAAGCTGGAACTGCCAGGGCCGGGCTGGGCTGGACTGACCAGAACTGCTCACCAGAGCACCTCCCTGTGGCCTCTCCCTGTGGCTGGACCTTGTCCCACAGTGGCAGCTTCAAGGTGGTCATACTCCTCATATAGCTGCCCAGGCTTTGTGTAGGAATGCGCCACAAGACAAGCTAGAAGCTGCATTGCTTCTCATGACCCATCCTTGGGGATATAACCCTGACTTCTGCCTTCTTCTATTGGTTGAAGCAGGACCAGGTCCTTCCAGACCCAAGAGCAGGGACCTAGATCCCTTCTCTTGCAGCTGTGTTGACAACTTGTAGAGTTTCTTTAAACGAGGATAATAATGGTACCTTCCTCATATGTTTGTTTTTCAGGTTTATAATGAGACATTGTTCATTGACGGCTAAGAATAGGGCATGGTCCACAAGACAGCGTTCAAGCAAAGACAGCTCTTATTATTCTAGGCATCAGGCTAATGCTGAGGCCTCAGAGATGAAGGGGACTTTCGGCTTGGCCTCTTTGAGAGCTTCAAGTCAGGTGCACTGAATTTGTTGGGGTTCTTTGTAGGCAACCTCACCCTTCCCCAGAAATCTAGGAGCAAAGTATTATCTAATCCCATTGCTCAGCTCATTTCATCCTCAAGTGGTCCTGTGAGGTGAGCAGGGATCAACTTTGTTCTTAGCCTTATTTAACCAAGGAGAAAACTGAGGCCCAGAGAGGTTAAATGATTCCCCTGAGGTCAGAGAGAAATAGTGGCAGAAGGCAGGACTGGAGGACCGTTCACAGGCCTGGGTCTTTAGTTTCTGTAAGTCACCTATGGGAGCTGGGAACTCGTCCTTTGCATATTCCTTTTCTGAAGGGGAGCGGTGGGGACTTAACAGCCACCACAAGGAAGGAGCAGGACAGGTGCTGTAGGCACGGGAGCCCAAAGCCTTCATCTTGCACATTGGTCTCTAATGAAGCTGTTGTCACGTTTCTATCCTCTCCGCCCTGTAGGAAAACCCTGCGACACTGGGGGACCTTGTTAAAAGAGATGCTGTAGCAGGAGGCGCAGTGCAGGGAGCTCTCCGCACCCCCGTGACTGCTCTGTGGTTACTCCCTCCAGCGGGTCCCTCCTCCGCTGTCCTCCCCACAGCGCTCCCACTTGCACTTTCACTAAAAATAAATCTCCCACTAGCTCCACCACGGTCTTCTGAACGGGCACAGCGATAAATTGAATTTCCAGCTTACATTAGAGCTTGGCAAGTGGAGAAGGAATTTTACAAGGGCTGTTCATCTGTGCCTCTCAAACTGTAGCAATTGTTCCCAGCAACAGAGAAGAGGGGCTCCTGCTCCCCTGATTCCTTGTATTTTCTTCCTGGTGGAGTCAGATTTGCATTCTCTTCTAATCCAGTCAGACTGCCAGGGCCAGGCCCCCAGGGCATGGATTCTGAGTTCTGTAGGGTCTGTGCCTGGGAGAGCTGCTGGTATAAAACTCACAGGGGGCCTGGGAGGCTGGCTTTTAATCCCCAGCTGGGCCTTGGTATTTTTTTCTCCTTAAGGGCAGCAGGGTTATCGGAGCTGAGAGAAGGGTGACAGATAAGTTCCGTAATTCATTTCACCCCACTTTGCACAAACTATGAATGTCTTTGTCACTTATTTTTGCTCCTGAGAGCAAACTGATTATTTTGACAATCATCACCTACCACCTGGAATTTAGCATCCCAGATGACCTTGGAGGAGGCTCCAGGATAGAACTGCTACCAGTAACAATGGCAGGAGATGTTATGCATGTATATTTGAGAGCTTCACTGGAAGATCTATCAAGTGTGTTACCAGATAAAAATCCAGTTGATTCTTATGCATATGAACTTAGAAAATCACTGGTGAGGACGTACAGAATGAAAATACCCATTTTACAGATGATGATAGAACTAGTAGGCAGTTGATCTGAGGTTTGGAAGATGGATGGGGGTATTGGTCAGAATAAGCTACTATAATAACCTCATGATCTTGGTGGCTTAACATAGTGAAGTGTTCATTCTTGATTAAGTTGATTCATCACAGGTCAACAGAGAGATTTTACTGTTGCATTCATCAGGCAAGCAAGCTCCTTCCATCTCCTTCTGTGGCCTTGGGACTCCTCTACTGAATTTCATTCAAGTGTAAGAAAAGAGAGTGTAGAGAGACATGTATATCCCAAAACACCTCACGTATGACTTCTGATCATGTACCTGTCTTCTGTCTTACTTCTGCTCATGTTTCATTGGTGAGACTGAGTCATGCACCATAGCCCCTACGTGGGCGTCTAGGACATGGAGGCCAGCAGTGTGCTAAGAAAGTAGAGGAGAACACGGATATTATTGAGCACTAAGCTTGTCTCTTAGAGAAAGTACTGGGTAGTCATTTTAGGAGAAGAGAATAATGAGTACAAAAGAATCAGCAGGAGCTTTCAGAGGTCAAATGAAGAAGAATCATTAGTTAACTGAAAAATAGAGAGTATGGGAAGGCAAGTTATAGGGTATGTGGAGAAGTATCTTGCATAGCTTTCAATGATATTCTCAGTGTTGATGGATAATTGTTGGACACTATTGACCTATTAAAGTCTTCTCAAAACTTGACTTATTCAGTGACAGTTTCCTGATTATAAAATAGTGAGTGTAGAGTAGAAATTTTAGACAATGTGGAAACTACAAAGACCAAATTTCAAATCCCCTGTACTTTTAGGAAAAACTATCAATATTTTAATAAGTAAGAACAAGGCCTGTGGACTCAAACCATTTGGGTTTTTGTTATTTCTTCATCACTTACCAGCTGGGTAATCCTGGGCAAGTTACTTTGACTCCATGTGCACATTTATTCATCTGGCAACTCTTGTGAGGATGAAATGAGAAAACACACATAAAGGGATCAGAACAGTGCTTCTGCATGATAAGAACTCAATAAATGTTAAATAGTATTATACTGTGAGCATTTTTTCTATGTTGTTACACGTTTTTTTCAACTAGGCAAGATTCCCATAGATGTGCTTATTATAATGTATTTAACCAACATCTTCTTATTAGGGATTTAGTTTGTTTCTTTTCATACTGTGAGCGTGTATATGTGCATGTATATATGAGTTTCAAAGTTGCTTGTATCCTTCTTTATTTCTATAAGATAAATTATAAGATTACCAGATCAACAGCATATTTTTAAGCCCCTTAACATATAATACTTAAATTGCCCTCCAGAATTGTTGTGCCATTAATACTTTCACTAGCACAGTATGAGAAATTCAGTTTTCCGTCCTCTCTCCAACCTGTATTAATATTCAAATACTTTGAAGGTGAAGATAGTATCTTATTTCATAGAATTTTTGGATTCTGGTAAACCAAAATGTGTGATGATATTAACCATGCCTATTTGTTAACATGTTAGTTAGACTTTTCAACTGTATGTGCATTTGAAAAGAGGACTCCCTGGACTAAGTGGGGTTTATGAATCTAAAGTAAAGTAAAGTAAAAGTTTTAGCTGGACATTTGGGGATATATTTTGGGCCCTTCAATCATGTTAGATGGAAACCATCTGAAATTCATTTCTTCAATCCAATTCCTCATTTCATGTACCAGACTCTATCTAGAACACTAGCTTAAGAGAATTACATGCTTAGAGCTGGACAGAGCTTTACAAGAAATTGTGGGCCAGATGAGTCTTCCCAGTACAAATCACGCCAGCTCTAATAGTTTCCAGAGGAGCAAACGATTTAAGGTGAGCAGCTGTTTGAGACGTCTCTAGGTACTACTTCCCACTAATCTATGGCCATCACACTACTTTTCAGGACTATTTGAAAACAAAATGACAAAGATGCTGTTGCCTTCAATTCCAAACTACCTGTAGGGGTTCATATCCTCTTCCAGGATTTGAGGAGACACTGATGGTAGGAATGTTGGTTTCTGAGTGTTACGACTACCTCTTATCAAAGCACCAAGTGGTTTTGTTTACTTCCTGAGTATGATTCAATAATGCAATTCAGGCAAGTTGCAAATTCCTTGTGGCAATTCCTATGAGGACTTCCAAAACCAAAAACCAGGTGTTACCCATAAATGCCTGTAAATTACTCAAACATTAAATTCCCCCCATCAGAGAAAAAAGAGGGATCCAGTAACAGAGGATTTTACCCATGTTATCTTCAAATAATAAAAGAGGACCACACACTTTCCTAAAACCAATATAATAAGAGTATGTCTCTGTGAAACCTAAATAATGATTTAGAAAGAGAATCATTCAATCTGTTTGCAAAATTGTTTGGAGTACTTTTTACTGAATTGACTTAAAAAAAGAAAAAGACCCTGCATTTTCTGAAACAATGGCTGTTTGGCATTAGAGGATTATAGCATATGCCAAAGATCAGCAAACTTTGTCGAAAGATAATATATAAAAAGTACTGTGCCCAGTGCCATAACTTTTAGCTAGTATTATTATTTCTCATTAATTGTACTGTGTTTTACTCCAGACATAAGGCATACTTTGGATGAAGTTGAAAAAGAAAATAATAAAAGAAGAGGAAGTGAAGTGTAGAAATGGGAGACTGGCAATCATGGGGAGGAGGGAGAGGAGGAGCAAAGCAAAGGAAGGAAGGAAGAAGGGATGAAGGAAGGAAAGAAGAATGAAAGGAAGGGAAGAGAAAAAACAGACCATTCCCTCTAGATCCCGACTTTTGAATAAGGAATGGAATGACTTTGTATATCCCCCCTTCCCCTCCTAAACCCTCTGCAGCACATACACATGCAACCCTCCCCCACACTGAAAAGACATACGAGCCTTCAGTAATAATGAGTGGACAGAGCAGTGGAAGGAGTTATCTACCTTCACTGCAGGAGTTCTCAGGAAAAGTCATTTGTCTTTTCTCAAATGGTCATAAATAACACCATGCTCCAGGTGTTTAAAGACTCTGAAACAATTACCTTCTATTCTCTCCCAACCCCAAATCATAGAGAATTATCAACTTGGAATGACTTTCTGCTTGGCGTGTCCATTTTTATCTACTCCCATTTTTAATTAACGATGGGTGTTACAAGAATGGTTCTTATGACGCTATGGGCAGAAAAATAAAATATGACACTCTCTTTCTTAAAGAAAAGGGGAATTAATGGAGAGGTATTAACTAAGTGGGACCAGTTAAGTTAGCACATCGTGTTCAAGATTTTGCAAGCTCTATTAAGGAAAAAAAAACTAAGGAGATTTCAAAATACCTGAGTTCCTTATGTTTTCTGAAGGCAATCACCTCGACTGCACTGTGTTAATTTTCCCAGTAGATTACTTATAAATAATGCCCACTCATGGCAAGAAAACAGAAATAAAAATATCTCAGTAAATGGCCTAATCAATTAACTCGCCTGAATCAGAATGCTGGGAGTTACACCTGATAGATCTTTCTTTCATAGGCTCTCTCATGAAGTCCAGTCCATTTTTCTGCTAGAGTAGCTCTCCTATCTGTCCATTATACCAGACCCTCTTCAAACTACCACCATCCCTCACCTATTGCACTGTTACAACCTTCTTGGTGCCTGTACCCTCCCATCTGTTTTGAAGCCAGAATGATCCTTTGAATATATTAAAAGGAAGCTTATATTTAAGGTGATACTTAAAGTTACTTAAATTTGAAGCAACTTTCCAGTGCTTTTAGAATAAAGACCTACATCTTTAAGATGACTATGGACTACCAAATGTAAAACAGATAGCTAGTGGGAAGCAGCTGCATAGCACAGGGAGATCAGCTCGGTGCTTTGTGTCCACCTAGAGGGATGGGATAGGGAGGGTGGGAGGGAGACACAAGAGGGAGGGGATATGGGGATATATGTATATGTAGAGCTGATTCACTTTGTTATGCAGCAGAAACCAACACACCGTTGTAAAGCAATTATACTCCAATAAAGATGTTAAAAAAAAAAACTTAGGTTAAAATAATAAAAAAACTAATAGAAAAAAAAAAAAAAAGATGACTATGAAGTCCTGCCTTCTCAAATCTCTGTCTCTCCCTCCAGCCCATTTTACACCACTTTACACCACTCTACACCTTAAAGTTTCACTTCTCAGAGAGTTTATTTCTTTCTACAGACTGTTCATTTCTTTTATGGCACATATCTCATGAGGTCATTATGTATGTATTTATTTGTTTATTTATCAGTTGCCTTCTTTTCCAGTTTTGGAAAATGGTGAATAGTGCTGCTATACCCGCGTATAGGTTTTTTTAGTGAGTGCGAGTTTTCCTTTTTCTAAGGTAAATACCCAGGGGTGTGATTGATGGATCATGTGACGAATACATGACCCATTGTCTAAGAAACTGACAAACTATTTTCCTGAGTGGTTGTACATTTTTGTATTCCCACCAGGGATGTGTGAGAGAGCTGGTTGCTGGCCATCTTCTTCAGCGCTTGGTTCTGTATAATTTATTTTAACCATTCTACTAGGCGTGCTACTATGGGTACTATTTGATTTTTACAGGAAACTAGAGTGTTAAGAAACGTGCGCAAGGTCATACAACTGATTCACACAAAAAAGTCTAGATTAGAACTCAGGCCCACTCACTCTCCATTGTTGAATGATTCATTATATGCTAGCTTAGCTTTGAAGGGCAAATGGGACTCATTTACATAATTTAGTTAATTTGCTGCATGAATCAAATTCTATTTAAACTTTAACACTGAAGTGTAGTTATTGATGA
>NW_020837975.1:20152763-20253633 GCF_003676395.1 Aethalodelphis obliquidens
AGTGCTTTGTACGTTATTTGATTTAAAATTAAATCACTTTCCAAGGTCACATACCTGGAAGAGGCAGGGTTGGACTTCCAATTCATGGTTGACTCCAGTACAGACTTATTTCCACTACATGCCCCTTGAGCAGTTTACAGTCTTATGATTCGCCATGACTCCCTTGATCGTGCTAGAAACTGTATTCCTTGCTCTCTGCCATGTGCAGAGCTGTGTAGCGCTGCTGTGATCCAAACCCACAGCTCTCTGAACCCCATCAACACACCTGCAATAACATAGGAAGAACAATAGTATTGCAGTGTTCACCATAGCTATTTTTTGATCAAATCAATTAATCAAATATTAACTTTTTGTATGTGTATCATAGGTCTTAGGAATATTTGCAAAGGTTGGCAGCATTAACTCAGAGAAGCAAAGTTGTTGACTTAAAGCAAGCTCATTTTCTTAGCTAGATTTTCAAACGGTGACTAGTGGTGTAGCTATGACTCTTCTTGCTTTCATTGGATATTTTCTAGGAAACATGGATGACTAACCTGGAAAAAATACAAAATTAGTATAGATTAGCAAAGACTCTAAGAAGCAAGTGTTTTAGTTACATTATGTTGTTGAAAATATGTCTTGGGTCCTCTGTTACCAGTATGCATGTGTTTCAGAAAGAAGGAAGGAAAGAACCGGGAGAAGAAAAAGGAAGGGAAGGGAAGGGGAGGAGAGAGGAAATTGACTGCACATTAAATACAGATCTACATTGCCAAAATTCCCTCACCTGCAATTTCACGTACACATTTTTTATCCTTAAAAAATCCAGGTGAATTAACAAACGTAACTATTTTTTTCCTTAGAAGTAGATGGAAAAGTTAGAAAATCGTGGATTTGGGATTTATATAGACCTTGCTTTGAATCCAGACTCAATCCAGACTTAGTAATTGGGGACTTTAGATCATTTATTGAAGCTTCTTGGATTTTACATTTTTCATTTGTAAAATATAAAATACGAATCCGTACCATATAAAGTTATAGTGAGAATAAAATGAGATAAAGAAAGCAAAGTATCAGATGATACAGCGGGTGGTCGAGAAGTGCTGTTCTCCTACTTATCCAGTATCACCCAGCTGGGATGGAGCTGAGTATACTTTCGGTCTCTTCTGCTTTTAAGCGAGCAAGCACAGAGATATTAAACTAAGAAGAATTCTTCACTCACAGACTATAGGGTATTCAAGCAAGAAAAGATATTTCCCAGCTCTAATGCAGGCTTGCCTGATACATGAATGTATTTTTAAAATATCTTCACCCATATTCCTTGGTAGCTACTGATTACCACTCCCCCACCTCAACATTTATGTTTTTAGTTTACTTCTTTTTGAAAGTTGTTATTGGGTGGGGGTTTACCAGAAGGTTCTTTATGCTGGAGTCCAAGAGCAGGTCCCTTTGAGGTGGTGTTGGAGCACTTGAGTTTAAGTGAGGAATTGCTTCAACCTGACAAAGAAAGGCAGTGCCAAGAAGACTCACACATACTTTATTTGAAAATTCTTTTTTTATCATTTGTCTTGAAAGATGAAATAAGTCAAAAAACAAAAACAAAGAAAACAACCCAAACAAGAAACTACAATGTTTTTATTTTCCCAAGGGTTGTTTTCTACAGAGAAGTGCTTCACGAAACTGTAAGCACTTTGGTGGCGTGATTCAGAAAAGATCTGTAGCCTCGGCTGGGTCTTCACCACAAATCCCAGTACTCTTCCCAGAGATGTCAGTGGTTCATATCTGACTATGTGTGTGAGTTATTAAAACTGTTGCGGGCCTGAACGCTGGTGCTCACGGACCCAGTCCTGGAAGCTGGGTCAGGTACTCTTCACTGATGCTAAGGCTCCTCTCTGCCTTCCGAGGCACGAGATCCCACGTGGATTTGACCATGACTGGCTTAAGGCCACTTGCAGACGATTAATAGACTTGGGGAAGAGCAAATCTTAAAAAAGGAGATAATAGCAACCGAACAATTATCCAGAAACAAAATGATAAAGTCAAAATCTAACAGCAAGCCTATGATTTTGTTTTGATCCCAATAATAACAGCTACAGTGGAAAACTATGCCTGCTCAAGACTTCATTGATGATGTTCTGGTAACCAACCGTTCTCCCGAAGTCTGTGTCCTTGTCATGCGTTCAGGAGCCAAGCAAATAACCAAGCGATGCTTGGTAGTCAGATGTTTTAGCAGAGGCTATGAGGAGCTTAATAAATGCTAGTTTTGTGTTGTGTTTTATGCATTTATTTATTTTTTTAATTTTTATTGGAGTATAGTTGACTTTTTTTTTTTTAACATCTTTATTGGGGTATAATTGCTTTACAATGGTGTGTTAGTTTCTGCTTTATAACAAAGTGAATCAGTTATACATATACATATGTTCCCATATGTCTTCCCTCTTGCGTCTCCCTCCCTCCCACCCTCCCTATCCCATCCCTCCAGGCGGTCACAAAGCACCGAGCCGATATCCCTGTGCCATGCGGCTGCTTCCCACTAGCTATCTACCTTACTACGTTTGTTAATGTGTATATGTCCATGACTCTCTCTCGCCCTGTCGCAGCTCACCCTTCCCCCTCCCCATATCCTCAAGTCCGTTCTCCAGTAGGTCTGCGTCTTTATTCCTGTCTTACCCCTAGGTTCTTCATGACATTTTTTTTCTTAAATTCCCTATATATGTGTTAGCATACGGTATTTGTCTTTTTCTTTCTGACTTCACTCTGTATGACAGACTCTAGGTCTATCCACCTCATTACAAATAGCTCAGTTTCGTTTCTTTTTATGGCTGAGTAATATCCCATTGTATATATGTGCCACATCTTCTTTATCCATTCATCTGATGATGGGCACTTAGGTTGTTTCCATCTCCGGGCTATTGTAAATAGAGCTGCAATGAACATTTTGGTACATGACTCTTTTTGAATTTTGGTTTTCTCAGGGTATATGACTGGTAGTGGGATTGCTGGGTCATATGGTAGTTCTATTTGTAGCTTTTTAAGGAACCTCCATACTGTTCTCCATAGTGGCTGAACCAATTCACATTCCCACCAGCAGTGCAAGAGTGTTCCCTTTTCTCCACACCCTCTCCAGCATTTATTGTTTCTAGATTTTTTGATGATGGCCATTCTGACTGGTGTGAGATGATATCTCATTGTAGTTTTGATTTGCATTTCTCTAATGATTAATGATGTTGAGCATTCTTTCATGTGTTTGTTGGCAGTCTGTATATCTTCTTTGGAGAAATGTCTATTTAGGTCTTCTGCCCATTTTTGGATTGGGTTGTTTGTTTTTTTGTTATTAAGCTGATTTCAATGTCATGTTGGTTTCAGGTGTACAGCATAGTGATTCAGTTATACATACATATATACTCATTTTTTTTCAGATTATTTTCCCATATAGATTATTACAGAATATTGAGTAGAGTTCCCTGTGCTATACAGAAGGTCCTTGTTGTTTATCTATTTTATATATAGTATTGTGTGTATATGCTTGTTAATCCCAAACTCCTAATTTATCCCTCCCCACAACGTTTCCCCTTTGGTAGCCAAATTTAAGTTTTTGAAGAGCAAATTTTAACAGCACTTAATAGGTTACTAATACTTTGCCTTGAACTGTATGTAAAAATTAAAACCTATGGAATTGAACTGTCAGCAAGCATTATTAAAGAATTCCATTTTTAAAAATCAATTAACTTATCAGGAGAACCATAGATCATACTCAGTAATCTTAACCATAACTGTATTAGCACTGAATTTGTGTATTAGCATGGTTTGCATAACAAGATATGTTTAATGTGTCTCTGTTTTATTTAAATACAATATGTGCATATTTCAAGACTATAGACCAAACTATAGCAATACGTCTATGGTAGAAAAGAGCAATGGACACACTAGTTAACATTCATCTTATTTGCACTATTATTGCCAAAGCTAATCATTGTTTAATTCAGGTAGCTGTTCTCTCCAAAAATGCCAATCCGGTTGGGAAAAAAACCAAAGTTTTTAAGAAATACCCTGCAGTATAGAATATCCAAGGATTGGTTTAAAACATGCTAGAGACCTTTGTGAAGAAGACATATAGCTAGGTAAACTAGTATCTTTGAAAAAAAAGTTTAGAAAAAGAGCACAGGAACTTTAGGAAACAAAAAAGAGGAGAGTTTGGCGAATAAGGGAAGTGTGGGGTCAGAGGAAAGAAAAAAGAGTGAATTTCTCCATCAGATGCTTCTGAGAAGTTAACAGCGAAGAGAAAAGAGCCTTCTGCAATTAGATGGAGAGGAGTAGGAATTCAGGGCGAAGGGTGCATAGGGAGGGCGAAATCCAGATTGCTGCAGGTTAAGGACAGGAGAGATGGTCAGATGGCAGACACCAGCATTCGTTAGAAAAGCTCAGCAGTGTGGATGAGATGAGAAAAAGAATGACATATTTTATTAAGCCTTTATTGATGCTGTCCCCCCACATTGAGCTTGACTTTCTCCAAATCCTTTTACAGTTAATGAAGCAATGGCTTTATTATTTCAGAAAAATATTTCCAAGCTTGCCCGATCATAAAATTCACTGGGCACTTATTAAAAATATAAATTTCCAGGCTACACCTCGATGTAGTGAGTTGGAATCTCCAGTGACTGGACCTGGAAATGTGTGTTTTTATAAAAGAAACCCAGGTAATTCTCATGATTGGGTAACTTTGAGAAATACAGTATCAACACATTAAGTCATATCATAAGGTGGCCTTTTCTGCCAATTAATTAATATTTTAGGCTTTGCTTATCCAAGAATTATATATCCTTCTGCCTATAGTTTGTGCCTTATATTCTTTTGTATTCCATAGGACAATGATAAGGTCATGTTAAAACCAAAGTATGTAATAAAAGCATGTCTATTAGTGGCATTTCATCTTGTAGAAGCTTATATTATTCATCAGACCAGTCTGTCCATAATGAAAGTTTTTGAGCCTATCTCTATCACTGGTTGCTAATACATTCAGTGTCATAAGAACCACGTTGCTTCCTGATCGCTTTACATACTCTATGTGAAAATCTTCATTTGAATTATGCGGAAGGATTCTCAGAATGAACTAGAAGAGCAACCCTCTCAAAATCAGGTGTTGAAACTATTTTGCTAATGAGTCAATCCCCTAATCTGCTTATGGGAGAAAAATTTCCAAGTTTGGAAAGATGTTTTCTCTGTGTCCTTCAGATGCACTGACTCTATTGACCAAATACCTTAGACAATTATTCAATCATGCACAGCCCTCCTTCCCGGGTATCGGCTTGTTTATTCAGGTAGAGGAGGGTATTATTATTCTCAGCACATCTTTCCCTGGAGACAATATGCAATACTCCATGATCTCTTTAGTTTTCATTCACTCCGAATATACTTGCTGAGCAACTATTATGTTCCAGGCATATTTCTAGGCACTAGGGATACAGCAAGAATATACAAAGGGCTTATGCTCGTGGAGCATGCCTGCTAGTGGGAGAGATAGGTAGTAGATGAATAACCAAATTTGTAGACAGATGTCAGTGCACTGAAGGGACAAAAGCAGGGGGTGAAGCAGAATGAACATGAAGGGCTTTGTGAGACGAGGCAGTCAGGGAAGACCGCTGCCTGCAGATCCCAGGATGAGTAGAGTCTGGCAGCCCTGAGGAACCCTGGGGAAGAGCAACCTGGCAGAATGGATGAAAGTACAGGTATCTCAGGCTGGAGGGCTGGACCTGGAGATGAGCATTGTAGAGGCAGGAGGGGTTGACGCCAGAAAGGTGAAGGGGGGAGAAGGCAAACTTAAGAAGTTTAGTCAATTACTATATTCCAAGTACTGTTTGAAGAATTTTATAGAAACTAACATATTTAATACTTGCAATGATTCTTTGAGTAAGTGCTGCTGTTCTCCCTATTTTAATGATGAGGGGACAGAGAGAAGTTCATTTACTTGCTACAGGTGGGATCTGAACCCACTGCTGCAACTCGACTATTCTAATGGCCTTTAAACAAATTTTATTTTATTCATACTCCCTTCCCCATCCTACTCTTGCTTATAGAAAGGAATTGGGTATAATATATGTAAAGGAATAAGACATCTAGATATTGTTTACAAAATCTCATCCTCCTTATCAGCCCTCACTCTTACCAGGAAGGATTAAGAAGATGAAAGAAACTGGACTTTTGTGGTGCGTCTCAAGGTCAAGTTTCAGGCTGTGGAAAAGTTATTTTCTTTCATTTTCCTTCTGCCTTTCCCCACTTATTTTCTATTTGATTACTGATCTGGGGTCCATGACCTAGGTACTCTACAGATAGAATTTATGTATCGATTTAGCCTTAAAGATACATAACTTCAGCACATTATTTCTGAGAGGACGTTATTATGGTCAGCCGGGCATGTGTCCTTCACCTACAGCCATTCCTTTGATCCCTTTTGGGGATGGTCCATGCTTTTTGTCAATCGAGTCCTGTAAGTGCAAATGAAAACATTTAGAGAAGCATCTACAGATGCAGCTGCCAGGAGCCTCTTATCCCACAAGCTTCCCACAGTTTATATTTTCAGAGAGAAAACAGAATTTACTCTGTGTGTATTTCTTATTGATTCAAATGTTACTTAGAAAAAAATCTCAAGTGTTTCATGCTCTTTCTTTAAAAATAACTAGAATCCATTCCCTAGAATAAAAATGTGGGAATATTATTAAGGACAGGGCGTTTCAGAGCATGAGCTGGAGAAGGGTGGAGATGGTGACAAAGATCACACATTCTTCTACAACACATCATGCCAAGGAGGTAGAGGAAAGAATGTGAAAATGAAGTGTAAAAACAGCAGAGAATAGAGAATAGAACAAGAGAGGAACATTACTTTGTTCCTTAGTACTGTCAGGTGGGAAAAGAAGTGGAATGGGACGTGGGAGATTTGGCTTCAAATCCTGTTATGTTTCCTGACCAACGGTTTGACCTTAGACAAATCACTTAGTTGTATGGCTCACTATAGCTGTGACCACAGGCAAGTTCCTTTATCCCTGTCTGCCTTAGTTTTCCCGTCTGTCAGAAGGTAGTAATAATAGTATAGACCTCCAAGGGTTGTTGTAAGGATTAATTAGTTAATATAAGTCAAGCCTTAGCATAGAGTATGACAAATAGTAAACAATAAATGGCCATTATTATTACTATTACTAATGTCTCAAAGCCTCATTTTCTCATATAGAGGGATGGACTCTAATTTTATAAATATATGGTTCTTGCACAGTTTCTTCAAATCTAGAGAACTCCTTCATCTGAAGGACCCACTCTTCTCTTCCCCGCTCCCAGCAACTGGTTAAGTATATGAGTTCTTATATACTTGCTTATAGAATAAAGCTCAAACTCCTTAGCCATCCGTTCAGAAGCGTTGGGAATCCGGAGCTGTCTAGACATTCTTACTTCTAACCTCGACAGCCTTACTTCCAATCACATCTGTTCATCAGGAAGTGGGAGCCACCTGCCCTTTCTGACACGTACTGTGGGATATCCTAATACTTCTCCTCAGCTCAGCATCTCAAAATCTGTTCTAGCCATCATTCAAGGCTCAACCCGAATACCAACTCTTTGGGGAAAATAGTTTTTACTTTCCCACATGGAAGCGATCTCTTCCATTTTTAAACATTCCCAGTACTTATCTGTGTCTCTTTTATATGAATAGTTGCTTTCTACCTGGCACGACAGTCAAGCAGGTGTTATGACTGTATGCGACGCATTAAAAATGACCCCAAATCCCTTGAAACTTTTCCCACTGGGAGGTGGGGTTTGTGTTCTGTCCCTCTGAAACCAGGTGGGCTCAGGGACTGCTTGACCCACAGAATATGTTGAAAGTGATCCAGCATCTTGCACCTGTTTTTATATTTGGACCTTAAGAGACTGGTAGATTCTTCTCTCTTGAATACTTGCTCGGGGGAAAGCCAACCACGGTGTAAGAGTTTTATTCTGTGCCCACCATGCTGGGGAGGACATACAGGCACACCTGCTGACAGCCCTGGCTGTGCGCTGCCTTTGGCGTCTTTTCCAAGTCTGCAGATACGTGGACACTCCAGCCCATCCACCAGCTGAATACCATGGAGGGAAGTCTGTTGGCACCAGGCACAACAAACAATTGCCAGGCTGAGACTTACCTGATTCCCTACCAACAAAATTGGGAGCTGTAAGAAAATGGTTTGTTTTAAGCCACCATACTTTGGAGAGTTTCGTTATGTAGCCATGAAGAATCATAACACGTTTCTCCTGGGCTCTGAGATCTTTAACGTCAGAAACTCTGTTATACTCAGTTTGTATCTCTACAACCACCACTTAGCCCATGCACTTGTACGGGGTGGGATTCTTTGCCAGAAGCATCCCCAGATTCTCAAATGTGTGTTTCTAAGTCAGGGGTTTTCAACCTTGCCTGCACACTAGAAACAGAGATTTTAAAATCCTGGAGTAGGAGCCAGGCATCTGTGGCATATAGATAGAGCCCTTCCTTTATAAAATGGAAAAAAGAATGGAGTAAAGTGGAAAAGTATACTTCTTTATGTTTGAGAGATGAGTAAATAGATGGACTAAGTATTTCAATTTGATATCATGGAGGTATGGAGTGTTTCTTCTGAATGAATAATTGGTGAAGAAGCTCATTTTCCCCTAAGCTGTGGCTTCCCTCATTACAGTGGGAGATGGGAATTGCATTTAAATCTAATAAATTTAAAGCTATCATTGGTACTATTTATGGACTACTTGTTATGCATGTGACCCTATTCTGAGTGGAGATGGAGGCTAGAGAAAATGTCTGAGACACTGACCCTGTCCTCAAAGCGCTTATCATGGAGTCTTACAAATTATGTTGAGAAAATATAACTATTGATAACATACATGATTCAATAAAAGTTATACTAGTTAGAATTTTTTTTTTTTTTTTTTGCTAACTTGTGTGATGCAAAGTATTGAAGGAATTCAGAGGAAGGGAGATAAATGAAAGATAAAACTGACAAAGGAGTAAATAAGAGGCATAATTTGGCCAAGTAAGGGGAAAACCAGGCAGTGAGAAAAACATATGTGAAACCACAGAGACAAAATAAGTGTGGGATGTTTCCTTGTCTGAGGGCAGCAGAGACCAGTCTGGAGTGTGGGCATGCTGGGGAGAGGGGAGAAATGAGGTTGAGCAAGTTTAATGGCAGAAAATGATGAAAGATCTCTTAAAATCCTTCAAGTCATTTCTAAAAAGACAGTTCTATTCTATGATTTGGAGTAGCACGTACACCACTCAATCCCTGGTTATTTAAGCAAAGGTAACACTTAGCACCAGCAAACTAGTCATATCCTAACATGTTTTTTTTTAACTTCCTCTGTTCAGTCATTAACCTGACCTTTTGCCCCAAGGAGGTGACTCTTTCACGGGCACCACCTCTGCCTGAGCAGGGAACAGATGCAGAAAGCAATTGTCCCATTTGGGCAGTTGGTCATCAGTCATCAGTTTGCCTCTAGCAGAATATCTAAATATAGTGCAAGGAAACAGCTTTCCCAAGCCTTCCAGATCTTGAACACCAGGACCATAGGAATCCAGGACAGAGGAGGGGAAAAGGATTCTATCCCTATGGAATCTCCCAGATGCTAAGGGAAAGATTGGGAAGTCTGTTCATATTTGAATGCATGTGCCTCAAACCCCAATTTTCTTTGACTAAAGAGCAATTGGGTTTTATACATCAGTTGTCCAACTGCTGCTAATACTTCCGGTATATGTCAATATCATACCTGTAAGTAGACTTATGTATACTTGGTGTGCTTACATGTGCTAAAGTCCCTGTGTTTGGTAAAGACACAGCAATGAACAAACAGACAGGAGTTCTGCCCCCATGGAGCTCATATTCTATCAGAGGAATAAGACATTTAGCAACAAACTAGTTACTTCTAAATCTGATAAGTTTTTAAAGAAATACAGAGTATGAATACTGAGGTTTACCAAAATGAAGAGAATGCTCTGGTCACAACAACCCAAGAATCCTAGTCCATATTAGAGTTTATAAATATAAATAAACCAGTGTTCTGATTTGATGTTTCAACCTCATAAACGTGTTTGTGAAAGAGGGAACCGCCCACCATGCAGATGACATTGGAGGTAACGGGGGGCTTGGGAAGTGACCCCACCTCCCCCGTGGACCAACCTTTTCATTGCCACAGATTCATGAGCCCTTTCCCTAAATGGCTACACTTATTAAGGAGAAAACAGAGATAATGTGCTTTCGAAAAACTGCCTCCAATAAGGGTTAAAACAGAAGTGTTTCTGGTCTAATCAGTTAATTTTAAAATTTAATTAATCAAAATCTACTTTTCTTCCAACATTTTGGTTGACTTTGGCTGAATCACTTCAAGGTATCCGTCCTCTGGAGAATGTCGGTGGTGACTGAATAATTCCAAGATTAAGAAAAGATGAACTTTTTTTCTTTCTATTAAAATTTAATAATCTTTTTGTAAAGCCATAGTGATCATGTAAAGAAGCTGGAGGGTTCTTTGCCTATGAAATTAATACTCTGCTGACATCCGGGTATTTGCAAAAATGACCAGGAAGGATTCATCTTTCAGGCTCCAGTTTTGCACGTTGCCTGTGAACATCATCGCTGAAGACATTGAAGGGTTGCCTCTTCATCTAGAGCAGAGTGCTCTCTCTTTCCAGAGACAGTACAGCCATCTGAGGAAGGGTTTCACTTGTCGCTAAAGTGTAATTTTAGCTAATTTAACCTAAAGGTTAGTGGAAAGAGTTACGATTATAAAACACATAGGTTTTTAAATGTTTAGAGACAATTTATAGATAGAGAACAATGCAAATCCTCAAAGTAAATATTAAACTTGGCTGCTGCCCTGAAACATACCTCTTTGACGTGGATCACATTAACCGTAATTTGGACCCAAAATTAACTTTCGAATTGGTCTGCGTGACCTTTGACCTCCCTCCTCTTCAGGCCATGCCCTCATCCACACCAGACTTGGCTTCCTTATGCACGAACGAGAGGAACATGTCCTTTCCCACTACTATGTTAGTTTCCTGTGGCTGCAGTAACAAATTGCCACACATTTAGTGGATTAAAAGAAAAGACGTTTATTCTCTTACAGCTCTAAAGGCCAGAAGTCAGAAATCAAGGTGTCAACAGACCCTCACTTCTTCTA
Source organism: Aethalodelphis obliquidens (assembly GCF_003676395.1). Classification (NCBI taxonomy): domain Eukaryota; kingdom Metazoa; phylum Chordata; class Mammalia; order Artiodactyla; family Delphinidae; genus Aethalodelphis; species Aethalodelphis obliquidens. Next base: position 20,163,921 of record NW_020837975.1, read on the forward strand.
GGGGTCCAGGAGAGGTCCTGTTCCTTGCGTCTTCCAGCTCATGGTGGCTGCTGGCTTTCGCTGGCTTGAGGCTGCATCCCGCCAATGCCTGCCCCCGTCTTCACCCTGTCTTTTCCTCTTCCACGTCTCCTCCTCAATGTATGTTTCTCCTCCAGGCCTCTTCATAAGAATGCTTGTCATGCCATGTAGGGATAGTCCAGGATTTTCTCCTTAAGATCCTTTACCTTAATCGCACCTGCAAAAACCTTTGTTCCAAATTAAGTAACATTCAGAGGTCCCAGAGATTTATGTGGATATCTTCTGGGGGAATATTTTTCCATTATCACACCCACCACCAGGAGTTGATACTGCACCATGTACGTTAAGTCTATATTTCCTACAAGAATGCAATCTTCTAGATGATAGGGAATAATACATTTTTGAGTTCTTTATGGTGCCTTGAACTGTACTGAGCACATAACGGGGGGTTAATTCTTGTTAAATTGTAGTAAATACATAAAATTACATTAGATAACATATGGGAAAAAATTGACTTCGGGAGGAAAAAAAAAGTTGCACACGACCACGTGACCAAGAACAAGATGCCAGAATTGACCATCTAGCCCACTGCATCATCACCAACCCATTCTAGAAATGATGTACAGGGATGTTAAAACACACTCACAAAGCCAAACTGTCATTCTGGTCACGTTTGCTCTCCCAGTTCCCCAGCCACTGCCCCTCATTCTGGAGATGAATGTTTCTTCCCACTGAAATGTACCTTCTGCCCTGGGCTTCTCACTACCCTGTACCCCACCACCAGAACTTACCTAACCTGACTCTTAACTTTTTAGATCTCAATTAGCTCGTGTAATAAGCTAGTCTTTCAGAACATGTCATTGATCCCACTAATCAACCTCTTTAATGAGAGCTTCCAAGGAACATATGCTTTTTAACTGTGGCCAACTTGAAATAATGGTGCTCTAGTGTTGAATTGAGGGCTCAGAGGCTCAATGGTGGTGGACTGTCTAATGGGTTTCCTAAAATCACATGTCTAATAAATGGCAGAACTAGGGGCATGGCTCTATTGATGCCAAATCCCATCTTTTTTCCATTTTACTACAACTAATTCTAACCCATCAGTAGCTCAGAGGGTGCTATTAATCTTGTCCCAATATCTGACCATATTTGCCCGTATACTAGGGGATGACCCTCCTCCTAAATTGGGGGGCACTTAGTTTTTTCTGATTCAAATCCATTTTCTTATTCCTTTAGTGGATTTTTAAATGTGAACTGGACACATCCCCTTTTCTTTCCTTTGGCTTCTCGAGGATAGAGAAAAAGGAATGGGTTTGGCCTTCTGCATTAGTGGTGAGGACCATTATCACACATCCTCTTTTTTTTTTTTTTTTTTTTTTGCGCAGTACGTGGGCCTCTCACTGCTGTGGCCTCTCCCGTTGTGGAGCACAGGCTCCAGACGCGCAGGCTCAGCGGCCATGGCTCACGGGCCCAGCCGCTCCACGGCATGTGAGATCTTCCTGGACCGGGGCACGAACCTGTGTCCCCTGCATCGGCAGGCGGACTCTCAACCACTACGCCACCAGGGAAACCCTATCACACATCCTCTTAATCTTAGAACTTGGGAGCACAAAAGGGAAACTTTAAAATTCATTTTATGACATTTTCCCCCTTCCAGTCATATAACTTTAAAAAGCCCCAACCAATTTATTTATTTTTAAAAAAAAATAATAGAAAATTTCCTTCTGGACTTACTTTCCATGTGCTGAGTTTGAGCCTGGAGTACATTTTTTACTGCTGGAAATAGGGGGTTATTATAATGAAAATGCTGACACAACCTCACCCATAGAGGTGCTAGCAGGCATGGCTATCATAAATAATGTGGGAAATATTTTACACTTCAAGGCAATTACATGTTCAGCCATCTTTAGGATAGCTGGCCCATGAAGGGTAAGGATTAGGTTTCTCCGACAAGCGTAAAAGACCCATGACTCATGAATGCCAGGAGGTACAAATGAATTACAAGAGCTGAGTGAAAGCCACATAATCACCTATCATAGGTAAAAAATATTCTGTTTATTTGCAGGGGAGAAGGATGGCAACATCCAGCCAGGGCACTTCTGCCAGTTTAGGCTTTGACCCACAGGGCTGGAGGTGCTGAAAACTGGGCAATGCTATGGACTCAGCAAGCACTGCCACAAACACAAAGCAACTGCTTTTTATTCTCGATCTTTCCCTCATATAAATATGTTTTCAGTGGACAGTGAAGTGATGACCTATGTCTCCAGATGGGTGAGGGTGTCTGTGTGCCTGCAGATAGTAACGTGGCCCTGGGGGCACTGGAGATGGTGACAGAGCAGTCACTAACTCAGCTCTGCTCAGGCCGTTTGCTCACTAGCATGCCCTGTCTTGTCATTTGATTGCTACGTTCATTCCTTCCTCTGTAGCTGAGAATAACAGCAGTGGCTGTTCAGGTGCCTCTTCCCAGGGGCTATTCACCTGTAGGTTCGGGAAGTTGGCTTTGGCTTCTCTTCCTTGTTAAGAGCCTTAAACAAATCTGGTGGTAATGAATTAGGACCTATCCGTTACAGATTCCCCTGTGTCTGGGTTAGGTACTCCATAACCGTCTCTAATCCCCCAACATATCACTTAGCACGCTGTTTCCATTGCTTGTCAACTGAATGCATCTTCCCTTTAGACTGTAAGCTTCATAAAGACAGGAACTGTCTTATTTGGGGTTGTACTCCCCAAGCCTAGCCTAGTGCCTGGCATTATGGATTAATTAAATAAAGGAGTGAGTGGCCTCATGGGTTGAGCCATCTCATATGTCCAGTTTTTTTCTCAAACAATTATTGCGCCTGATCCGATGCAGGCATTGTGTCCTTGTGGTGTCGGTAAATCCTACTCCTTGCCCTAGAGGGGCTCTCATTTTAGTCGTGAGCTTAACTGAGTGAATAATCACAAGAGAGTCTGACAAAGACTGTATAAGAATGGTACGGACCAGATAGAACGTTGGCAAGAAGGACGAATGACTGGTTTGGCAAATATTACTTATTAACTGAAGTAACTTATAATATTTGGCCTTATATCATTAGTTCTCGGTTAATTTATGTGTTCTTTCACCCCAAATAATCATTAGGTATATCTTCTACATCTTCATAACTTCTTCAATACCTAGAAAAGCGCTTGTTACAACTAGATAATTACTGAATAAGATATTGTGATGGGAGTAGACAGACTGGGAACATGATAATCACTTAGGACTGAATGCCAGTTTTGCTACATACTGGCTTGTAATCTTGAGTTAATTGTTAAACCTTTGTTAAACTTTTCTGAAGCATTAGTTTCCTAGTCTATAAAATGATACCTGTCCCACAGTTTTGAGAATTAGATAAATAGTAATTAAACTCTTGTTTGTTGTTCAGTAAATGTTGTATTTAGTACTATGTTACTATGGGTTCAATAAATGTTTTTCTTTTTGGACCTAAGTAAATATTTGCCGGGTTGTTGATGGCCATGAGATAAATGACATGTTGAACTAAAAACATAGAGATGGTTGGAAATGGTGAATGTGGTGATTTCCTTGAACTAGACTGGTGTTGTAGCGCATTTAACAGTTTGGCAGTGCGTAGTTTAGGATGCATTATGTAATGGAAGAGAATTTGTTTAGATTCACTATTGGTAGGTTTATTTGAGTAACTGTGTTCATATCACTGTCTCAACCTGTTCACCTGCATCAGTTCATCAAACCTTTCCATTCAACTTATAATTTGAAAATCCACTAAAAATGGTAGAAGCATAGCGGTAGTGGGAAGCAATCACCATCATTCATTACTTTATTTCCCGCATTTTTTTCCTTCACATGTGGGAAAGTATAGATAATGTCAAGGCAAAGAAGAGAGAGGTTTTATTTCATTGATCAAATTCTTTAGAGTTTCCGGTAGGATTTCAGCTGCAGTTTCCACTGCAGCTTCCATTCCTGATGGAAGAACAAACAAGAAATGGGCATTCCACGTGTGTGTGTGTGTGTGTGTGTGTGTGTGACTGACAGTAGTCATACATATAGGGAAAATAAGGTCTAATGACCTTAACAACAAATGTTTTATTCTGTTTATCACCTTGGGTCACACAGTTTCTGAGACTTTTTACTCTGGACCATGTAGGCTAAAGCCAGAGTGTCTGATCCCTCATGAGATCCGTTTCATGTTCAAGCTTGTTCACTCTGAGAAAGAATAAGAGAGAGCCTTGGGACCACAAATTTATATTTATCATATTTAAAATGTTAACATGGAAGAGTGTCCTTGTTATACTATAATTTGATTAAATAATTGCCAAGTAGTTGCTTTGACATGCAGATTTCCAAAAGATACTACTTTTGATAACAGAGTAAATTATCTGTAAATTTTCTGAATTAAATTATGTTAAACCCATCCTCTGCTGTCTGAGCTATGAGTAGATACATTTATAAACACTGTATTTAATTTTTGCTTAATAAAAATGTGAAAGTGAGCCACAATATCTCAGAGAGGGTCTCCTTAAATATTTGCAAGGCTGTATTAAGTAACATATTGAAGTACATGTATTACTGTGTATGTATACATTTTTCATCCCCAGACAAAGCCATGATTATTCAAGAGGTTTAAAATAACATGCACTAATTTATTATCACCGGTTATAAAGACTTTAGAAGGGTGCAGTGAACATTATGTTAGCATTGATGTGTCAATCTTTTAGTTGAAGAATGGAGCGTCTGAATCCCAGAACAGCCTTAATTAACAGAAAATAATTAGCATCATTTCCCCAGCAGAGAATATGAGGGGTTTTTTTAACAGAATCCATTGATTGATAATTAAGGAGGAGTTAGTTGTAATAAAACTCCCAGTATTGCAATTTCTAATTGGCCTTTCAGGACATTTTACAGTTACAGTTACTTTGTTCCAGGCATTTTTTGTCTTTTGAAGAGTTTTAATAAGAATCTTTCCTCTCCAAAGCCAAGGCTCTGCAGGTGACGAAGGAAAGGGACGCAGTGGCATACAGGCGTGCATTAGTGTCAGGTGGGCAGAGCTGGGGCTGGAGAGCTGTTCATTTCCTTTCAAGCTTTTGTGGACACCATGCTTTCCCCCTTCAGGGCTAAACTTGTTCGTGGGACAAGTAGGGTTTGCCTGTGGGTGTCTCTCTGCAGGAAACATTCTGAAGTCTGGAACCATCTCCTCCCTGCAAATGATGCACAAATCTCTGATCATCTCTTTAAGCACTTAAAGCTTTTCCTGAAAACATAGGCTTGGTGAAGCCCCACCACCTCCAATGACTCTTTTTTGTTAATTTCCTAACTTTCTCTGTGTCTGCTCTTTTGTATGCAGGACACAAAGAGGAACAAATTTGATGTGAATATTGTAGAAAAATTGGAAAATATAGCAGAATAAAGAATAAAATAAAAGTACATTCTACTGAATATACTTTTAGATAACTACTACGATTTTGGAGTATTTCCTTCTGCTCATTTCTTTTCTATGCATTTTTCTACATAATTGAGTTCATCTGTTTTTTAATGGAGCATGCATTTCTAAAAATTTAGTTTTTTAAATCCCTAAAACCTCTGAAGCTGTGCTAATTTTTTTTTTTTTAACTGAACTGAAATAACTATTTGCTGCTCTGATTTGTTATTTGATGAGTCATTTGGTTGGGAGTAAGAATACTGCTTTCCTTTTATACAATATTTTTATATATGTTTGTCTTCAATTGCAATGTGAGGATGAAATTAGCCCTCACTTTCAAAGTATAGAGTGTAACTCAGAAAAATAAATTAAGCAAATTAGATAAAGTGTAGAAATTCATAACAAAAATTAGTAGATGTTTGTTACTTGTTTGAACAAAAAAACACAAAACAAAAAAACTTGTTTTGTGTTTTGGTGTAACACAAAAAAAGAACAAGCCATGGATCATTTTATTGACTTGTGAAAAGAAATAATCCTCCCATAGGAAGCAGCTCAAAAGAAAGAAAAAAAAGACTTTTGATAGTCTTTTTGAAGATATATCCATTCATAGTTTACAACAAATGTTCAATTTAAAGAAAACAATAAAAGAATAGGAATTTTAAAAATCAGAAGAAAAATGCACTAAACAAACAAATGTAATAATATATTCACTTAACATATTTGGTTACATTTGCATTACATTCTATATATATTAACAAACTTACAGAAAATGTTAAGTGGGGCTTCCCTGGTGGTGCAGTGGTTGAGAGTCCGCCTGCCGATTCAGGGGACGTGGGCTCGTGCCGTGCCCCGTCCGGGAAGATCCCACGAGCCGCGGAACGGCTGGGCCCGTGAGCCATGGCCGCTGAGCCTGCGCGTCCGGAGCCTGTGCTCCGCAACGGGAGAGGCCACAACAGTGAGAGGCCCGCGTACCGCAAAAATAAAGAAAATGTTAAGTGAAAATTAGAAGATTTTTATATAATGGAATAGATGAGTACAATAGATGCTCAATATTTTTATTTTGATTAGTTCTGAAAAGAAAATACAGTTCAACAGAATATTGATTAGAATAAATTTGAGGCACCAAATATCACTAAAACTTTTAAATGTCCACTGAATTAAAGATTCATGCCTATTACTTGGGTCACATCCACTTACTTCTCTCAATCCCTTCATGAGAGTACTGAGGTCTTTTTTCTTCTACATATGAACAAATAGTCGATTACATCTTCCGAAGTACACACAATGGAACAGGGAGACATAGTTTGCTTTGGGGAAACATTTCTTGGAGGGGGCATTAGTAGTTGCCCTTTCGGGGCTATAGAGATATCTCAGTAATCTCCCTTTTCAGTATTAGCTTTGAGTTACACAACTTCCTGTTGAATCCACAGGATGAATTAATCACGAAAGTATCCCTATGTAATTGAATGAATTTACTGACCATCATTAAATGTGAACCAATTGTATTTTAGCAAGGACCTCTACCCCCAAATACCAGACCATTGTAGAGTCACTTCTATTGACATATTATTGGGGTCTCAGCTAACTTGCTATCTTCATTATCTAGAGTTAAGAAAATTAAAGCTTGAGTGATGGCTTTGCCATTTAGATTTGGAGGAAGCAAATAATTTTAAATTAAGAAAAATAATTATACAGTTTCTTTATTTTAACATTAGTATATATTAATATCTCATTTAAAGTATTCTTTAAAAATTACTCCTACAATGTGTGAGTATACACACACACACACACACACACATGCATATGCACAATACATTACAGAACACTATTCAAACAATGTTCTGTGTTGTAAGTACAAGCCAACCCAATGAGATTGGCCAATTTAGAACATACAACTCACATATTAAGATTGACAAATTAGTATATTGTAACCTCTTTCAAGCCAGTGAGTGCTAGATCCTACTATCTTGAGTTCTGAATGATCTGAAACCATGTTTTTATTCTCCTGTGGCTTCTTCTCTTTTTACCAGTTGTTTCAATTATGTCAGATATTTCGGACCCATAAGAGCTGACAAAATTTTGCATGTGATGATTCTTGACCTGCTGTACATTTTTAGGGTTAGTTTCCGCAGTATCAGAAAACCCCAAATCACAGTGATTTACACAAGACAGAATCTCATCTTTTTCTCCTGTGAAATTCTGGAGGTGTGCCATCCGGGGCTGATACCGTGCTCTGTTTCACAGTATCTTCAGGGACCTGGACCCTGTTCATGTCACCATCCTGTCATCCCTACAGTGTGGTTTTCATCCTCCTGGACCAAGATGCTGGTGTCCCCCTTCTAGGTAGCAGGATAGGTAAAAGAATGAAGAATAAGAGGCAAACGATGCAGAGTTGACTTCTGAAAAGAAAGTGTACTCCCTGAAGCTACCAAAGACACCTCTGTTTATTTCCCATTAAACAACACTTAGTCCCATAGCCTCATGAAGTTGCAAGGGAGAGTGGGAAATACAACTCTTTATTCTAAGAGGCCCAGATAAAAGTCCAATGTGGGGAAAAAGGAGAATGGTAAATGGGGCAACCAAATGTCAAGGAAACAAAGGAAAAACCTTGTCTTAGATCAAGTTCCTTAAGAAAGCGAGCTCAAGACAGGTGTCTGTGACTCTATGATTAGCATAGCGAATGCTCTCAGGAGAAAGAGAGAAGAGATGAGATAGGATGATGGGAAGGGATGGAGCCACAGAAGAATGTGGTCTTATGCCAGTCTGATCCTGTAGGGAGTTCTGCAGCAAAAATTGATTAAAGTTCTGTCTGTCCCACCTAAGACAAGGCAAGGGGACTTTGGGAATTTTATCACAGTCACTCAATGGTCATGGGCCACTGCTTGTTTTTTCTCTCATTAATAACAAATGGATTAGCTTCCTCACATCTGGTGGTGCTCTAGGGCAGGGGAGGCAGGAAGATTGGGAAGCTGGGGTGCAGGCAGATGGAGGTTCTTCTTTGTTCTTTGGAATTATAGTGTCTGAAGTCAGCAATTTGAGGTCACTTACTCCGTTACTTATTTGATTATATAATTTAGGAAAAAATCTATTTAGCATAGCATCTCCACACACCTACCTTAAGCATGAACAAATGAACAATCTGCTATAAGAATTCCCCAAACTGCTTCTGGCAAGAAGATTCTGAAACAGTTAAACAGTTGATGATCCCTTGGGAAAAATAAATAGACTTGGGTATACGAATTGCTTGGTAACTTTTCTTCTTTTTTTTTTTTTTTAGCTTCTCTGCCTTATCTTTGATGCCCACTTAAAAGGAAGAACTCAAACGGGTTATAACTGTTAGAATTTTTCCCCCTCAAAACAAAACGAAAGAATAATCCTCTTGTCCAGAAGGCTGTCAAAAACCAGTATGAACATTTGGTGCAATCAATCTATTACAAACCAATTTTATAGCTATATAATGAGATCTAATTGCTGCTTTATTAGTCTGCCTAATATTAAAAGTGCCAGTAATTGCTTTTCATTTAAGTTGGTTTTCCAATTTAAATTGCATGTCCAATACATTACCATTAACTTATGTTACTTCTTTTATTTAATAGATCTTTTCTTCTCTTTCTAGTCCACACATAGGATTTCCTCTTCCTAACTAGTTGAAATGGGGAAAGGAGAGAAATGAGGATAAATGAGAATTTTATACAGTAAATGCTTATATTTCTGAGATGCTATAATCTTTCATACTGTAAACCCCAGTGGGGTTTGGGTGGTGAGATGTCTATCTGGACCTTGATCCAACTGCAGGCAAAAGAAAAGCTGAGCGGGCTTCCCTGGTGGCGCAGTGGTTGAGAGTCCGCTTGCCGATGCGGGGAACACGGGTTCGTGCCCCGGCCCGGGAAGATCCCACATGCCGTGGAGTGGCTGGGCTTGTAAGCCATGGCCACTGAGCCTGCGCGTCCGGAGCCTGTGCTGCGCAACGGGAGAGGCCACAACAGTGAGAGGCCCGTGTACCGCAAAAAAAAAAAAAAAAAGAAAAAAGAAAAGTTGAGCAAACAAATTGTTTTATCATGGAGTTTACAGAACGCTATTATTAACTGAAATAACTAGATTAGCCATGTCCAATTTCTTTCAATCATATTAATTAATAGATCAAGGTAATATTTAATGAGGTAACTCAGTGATTGACTATATGCCCCTCCCCCACCTTAATGTCTCCACATTCTTAAATTCTCTGCTCACCTCCTCCGAGAAGCTTTTTCAAATTCTTCACTTAAATCAGCGGTAGGTTTCATATTATCAATGCAGCAAAATTATAGATGGGTATGAATGGTTGGATATATTTATTTATGTTTATATGTCTCAAGTACTAGGTTTTAAACTCCCAAGGGTAAGCAGCAGTCTTTCCTGTTTTATTCAACATTTTATCCCCCAACTATTCAGTGAATGAATTAATTGGGAATAAAAGAACGGCTATGGATGATTTAAGAAGAACCAGAATGTATGAATAGTTAATTTCCCAGTTACAGCTGCTTAATTGTTATGTATCTTGGAGCAAGTCACTTCAGCTCTCTAGGAATCTGTTTGCTCACTTGTAAAATAAGGCAAGTAAACTAGGTTATTTCCAAGGCCTGATATAATTTTAACATCTGCCTGAGATGCTGACCGCAAATATATGGTCAGACTCATGTACCTGTGAAAAATAGGTCAGATTCAAGACTAAATTTTACAGTCAATATTGATGTACCATTTACTGTGACTTGAATGTAGTGGACATTGAAAAAATGAGTCTTCGCATGCTATATTCCAGAAGCGTAGCACTGTGCCTGGTAACTTTCGGTACTCAGTAAATTTTCTTGAAGTAATTAATTAAAGCAGGGACTAAATTTATATGTGGAATGAAGATTTTTTACATTGGAAGTCCAGAGTATACTCAAATTGCAGCATAACTGTACCTCAAATAGTGGTGACTGAAACCAGTATGAGTGTTTAGATCAATATTTTTCATTTTTTTCGTATTCTGGTCTTCTAAATGTCTTTATCATTGGGGAAAAAAAAGCCACAGAAAAGAATCAAGGAAAGTTAAAACCTAAAACCAGACATCCAAGATAATTAGATTTATTTTCTCTTAACTCCGTCATCAGCTGGGTGCTTGGAGTCTGTCAATGGGTAGAATGGAGGAAGAAAATGGAGATTTTCAAAAAGTTACTTGGCTTCCTGCAGAATTTTGAAAGCAACCACTTTGGGGCTTTTTCTTCTCTTTTTTCCCTGCCTGGTCTGGTCCTGTAACTCCATCCAACACGCTGTGATGCTAGTAATTTGTTAAATATCGTGCAGATCCCCAGCTCTGAGTGAGGCTTTATGTCTTGCACATGTTGGGTAGTAATTGGGGATTTGTCTTTTCCACGGGGAAATTTATCTGAGTAGTAAGGTTTGTGTCTCTTTTATGAAAGGAATGCTTTTTTTCCCCCCTGGATTGGCTGTTGTGATCTTAGGTTGATTTTTCAAGGGATGACCAGTGCCGGCCCAGTGTGGTGATTATGATTTTGAATGCTGATTATTTATTGCCTTGGGCAATAGATGCCAGATACCCACCTCCTAGAAAGGAGCATTTCAGGGACCACTAAGAAAGTGAAGTGTTGCCTTTTACATGCTCCCAACTGAAATAAATTAGTATTTTCTGTAATATTTATTAGACAAAATTAAATATATATATAATTGTTTGTTTAATGGTTGTCTTTCTTGCTAGAATTTAAGTTCCCTGAAAAGGCTAAGGCTTGTGAAGAATGCCATATGTGTCCAGATACTTGGAGAAAGAAAGAATTCACATCCTCTTCTTGGTTCAAATTTAAGCCTTCTTGCCTTGGCTTTGGGAGATTCTTAAAGAGGGAGGTCCTAACCCACATACCCCCCCAAAAGTAAAGCCAGAGGCAAAGGTTCATGTTAAAACTGATACCAGGGAGGTTTATCTGAAAAGTGATACCAGGGAATAGAAGTTAAAGACTGGGAAAGAGTGGACTGGAGGAAGGAAGGAAAGCTAGTATAAGGATGCATCGCTGAATTGACCACTGCTGTGTATATCTCGTGCTCATTGCCCTGGGACCTTGTGAGCAGTAGGATAGAGTGCATGTCACATTTGTCAGTCTAGGATCAAAAGGAAAAAGCATTCATCACCTGCCATGCTCTGTTGGTAGAGAGTTGTCCCAAGTTTAAGTGCCCTGTAGTTGAGAATTGTGTATGTGCAAATGCCAAGTGAGTTCCACCAGGGAGTGTCCCGGAAGCACTGGCACAGGAGTGAGAGTCATATTGTCTGTATTAGAGATAAGCACTGTCAGTGTGCATCTAACAGAGTTTGCACAGAACCCTTGACTCATCATGAGTGGATGTAAAGGTGAGGCTGAGAGAATGTGAGGTGATACAAAAGATCTGGTTTGATGACAATAGTTACTCTTTTCATGTAGACGAGTGTCATACCCACGTAGAGGCTGGACCACATACAGCCTCGAGACGAGTTCTTTTGTCTGTGTGGTGCACACTGGGTTAGCCTGCTTGTATTCCACAAGAATAACCAGCAAAGTATTAATTCAATCCCATATCCCAGCTTGTTACGATGGTCTTGTCCATCAGCATGGGACTGGAATTCCCTAGTTCCATAACTTCTATGGATCCCTAAGTAGAGAGATGGTGCCCAATGATGTGCTGATTAATACTGAACAAACAGCTCCCCAGGGGGAAACGCAAGCCTTGATTTTCAGTGCTGCCAATTTTCATAGTGTAAAGAATGTCACCGTGGCCAGTTTCAAGAAACCAGTGGGAGGTCACTTACTGAAAATTTGGAAGAGACATGCATAGTCTGCTCTTGAGAGTTAATACTAGCCAATGCCAGTGCACCAATGAGGGTGCCAGAGACGCAGTTAATTAGAGCAGGAGGGTCTATAGCAAAGTGGTTAAGATCATAGGGTTTAATACCTGAACGCAGGTTTGAATTCTTACACTATTACTTGGGCAACTTCAGCAAATTTCCTATCCTCTCCACGCCTCAACTGGGAATAACGTAAAATCAAAAATTACTTCTGTAAAATGATTCTTATATAGAAAAGGGGCAAAGAAAACTTTGGCTCAATTTATAGGAATATTAATAGTAAAGAATAATGCAATCAAGCTAAAATATAATTTTTCTATGGGTCACCTACCGAGGACCTGGATATTATTTTGTTCTGAGGAAATTTTGGAAGCATGTATAGATGTGTCTGCAATATTTTTATCAAGCAAACAATAGAATAAAGAAAGGAAATAAAAGTTTATTTAATAATGAAACTATTTAGTGGCTACATTTGCATTTAAACAGTAGGAATACTAATTTTAGTGTATATATATATATATATATATATATTTATTTATTTATTAGTACTTTTACAAGAATACAGGTAATACTTTCTTCTGTTAAGAGAAGGAAACTATTTTACTATATAAACTTGAATTGATAAAGTTATATTTTCTTTATAATCCCTTTCTCTATTGAGACTTTAATTCAGAATAGCCTCACAACACATAATTTGCCCTTAATTAGAGCAAATTGATGAGGTTTTATTATGTGGTATGCCAAAAAAATAGATGGTACATAGAGTCTATAGCCTTCTAACTGGGCAATTTTTTCCCAAATAATGATTCCAAAAATTATTTCAGCTCTAACAGTCTCATTCTCTCTGCCATACGAGCAGGCACCTTATAACTTGTATACCTGGCTACAATTCCTCTCCTCTCCAGGCTGAGAATAAAAGATAAGAATTCAGTGTTTCCTACAGTCTAGCCCTAAACTGACATTTTGGCCCATTTCCCATGATGTGACCTGTCAAGTAATTCTCAAGATCATTACTTTCAGCTTTTGTGATTTTTTTTTTTTCTGTTTTAACATGATACTTTAAAAATAGGCTAGAGGAAATGTACAGATTAACCAGAGAGAAAGAAAAATAAAGACTAAAGAAATAATAAAGAGCATGACATTTTTTTATCCTCTAAATTTACTAGCTGAAGAGTTGTGAAGTATCTAGGGGGATCTAATATCTATAGGAACCAATTTCTTTTGATTGATCTTTTTTAAGACACAGGGCATGATACTCACTGGGGTACTAGGGTAAGGTTGGTAGGCATGTACAGTACTGGGGTAAGGCCTGGGAGTCCAATTCCTGGGTTCCCTGGCCTCATTTGCTCCAAATGCAGGGCGAGAGTATGAGGAAATGAGTTTGCCATCAATTAAAAAAAAATCCCGTTTTTAATCTGAAAATCAAATGCAAGCTTATTTAGTCCATTTACGTATTCAAAAATGAAGACTTAGCAAAGATCCAAACACACTGTTTAATTGAAAAATTAAAACTGAATGTTGCTTTGAGTCAATCTTCAGCTTGTGGTAGTGCCTTCAGATATTTTGGAAATGATGTGGATTTCAGTATGGTACCATATACAGAAGTGAGCCAATATATCCTTTACTGTAATCAGTAAATAAACCATCTGATATTTCCATTTTACCAGTTTTCTTTCAATTTTTCAAAGAGGTTAGGGTGACCTACTCCTCCCAGCATGCATTCAACATGGACGATTATACATCCTGGAAAAGCGATCCTGAACACGCCTAATTTTGAGGAAGTCTGAGAAGTTTAATGGGTGCACTTAAAAACTTAGAAATTCTTAAATAAAGTGAAAATAAGGTTACAAAGGCACTAATGGCCAGCCATATGCATTTAAAAAATGGTGAAACTAACAGTATTATTTAAATTCATGGGAATGTAGATATTGAAATGGGGGTTTTAGGTTTCTAAGGGGAAAAGAGATGCTTCTATTACTGGGTGTCTGTGGGAGTGGACTGTGTCTGTAGCAGACAGTTGACATTCCCTTAGTCCCAGTTTCTGTTCCAGAGTAAAACCATATTGAGTAAGTTGACCCTCTTACCTTAAAGGTTACTATTGCTTAACACACTGCAGATTTTTAACCTGGGGCCACAGCATGAGCTGGAAGAAGGATTTCCAAACCTGTGTCCAACAGCACAATCAGCTCCATTATGTGACTTGTTTCATGTTACATCCGCACTTTATTGGGTCCTGCTTCTGACACATTTGTTTGAAAGGGATTTGTGTGTTTGCTGGCCATTTCCCCCCTCCGAGGAGATGTATGTTTCTGGGAAGTAGTTGTTGTTATTGTTGTCGTTTTCTTACTCTCTGAAACATGGATCAATTTGGGGAAGTTTATTTCCTGAGCACCAACATAGTTTTAAATTTGATTGCTGAAGGCCAATGAGTGTTTAGAATATTTAAAAATTCAGAGCCCTGCGGAGTAATTCCTTCTTTAGGAAAGGATGAGTTGCTTTGGGGGAAAGATTGGACTGGTGTAATCGACAAAGAGTTTTGTTCGTAAGTTTATGCAAGCACGTGTAGCATTATATTAAATTATCTATTTATACATCCGTTTCCCCCATCTGGCTATGAGCTCCTTGACAGCCGAATCCATTGATCATGCATCTCTGTATCCTCTGCACTCATCGGGGACATAGTGGGTGCTCAATAAATGTGAGTACACAAAGGAAATTTAAATTACTTGACCTTCCCTTAGAGCTCTCAGGAGTACGGCAGCACACATCTTCATGGAAGGTTTAATAAATTCCACGCCAATGTGCTATAGCAAGAATATTATCACTAAGCAAGGCTCCCTCTCATAAGCATCAACAAGTGGTTGCCAAACCCTGGAGCGCATAAAGAGATGCAGAAGCTGAAGCCCACAGTGCTAGGAAATCAGGGGGTGTGGCCTCTCAGAGAATGCTACTATTTTCCTGCCAAGAACGTAAGCTAGGAGTGGATTGAGGCATCCCCTTGTCCACATCTAATGTAAAAGATGATCTTGGGTCACTGGGGTGCCTGGAACTTACTTGTGAAGTAACTTCATTTATCTACTCACTGAGTAAACACATATTAGGTACTGGGCATTGTACTGGTGTTGGGCTGTACTTCATAGACCCGCAAGGCCTGTATTTGACCAGCTTCAAGGCCAAAGAAAGAGCTTGGAGTCAGTGACAGTGACATCAATCGTTTAATAGATGGAGGAGCTTACACATCTGAAGCAAGATCCTGGAGTGACACCCTGCCATGTGCATTGGATGGTGGGGCAGGGCACACGGTGGCAGCCTTCGCTCCCAGCGGCAGGGGGAGGTCACCAGTTACAGGGGGAAATGATGACGGGTTGGCTCATCGGTTACCAAGGAAACCAGCAGAGGGACAGACCCCTCACCACCCCTTTGATAAGCGTAATGGGGAGTTCTGATCTAAAGCTAGAACAGTCATTAACTGGAGCCTGGGGCAAGTGTGTGGGAAGGTCAGTCATGTGCATAGGTAGGGCGTAGGTGAAGCAGGCCCTGATAGAGCAGGGGATGTACAGAGAGCAAAAGAACAGCCATCTTGAGTGGCCTGACCATACAGCTAGGTACTGGAGAAGACACAAAGAAAAATAAAGATGTGGCCCTTACCCTCAAGAGGTCACAGTTCAGGGCAAAACAGATGAACTCTTTGGTTGCAATGTTATGCAAATAAACATTAATTAATGTTTTTACCAACACAAGTTGGGCATGACACATGATGCGCCTCAAGTTTGCATCAAGTCATAGAGCATATGGTGTTATTTATGCTCTTTTATTCAGTGCCTAAGATGCACTTGGCACTGTAGGTGTAGAAATGAAGGTGTGGTATTTGCATTCGAGGACTCACAGTGCAGTGATATTGTCAGAGTAAAACACCCAAGTAAAGGTCTACAAAATACTGATGTGGAAAGTAGTTGGAGCAAAGACAGGGTATGAAGAGAAGTGGGCATTAGATTGATGTACTATGGTTCCTAAACAAGGGGAAAGTTTAATTTAGTTCCAGTGACATTTCACGTGGACAGAGAAAAAGGTCTGATTCTACCAGTCACTGGCTGCATGATTTTAGGTAAGCTCCATCTCTCTGATTTTCACTTAAGCTAGAGGAGCTCTAAGGCAATTTGGAATTTGAATGATCGGCCAGAATACAGGTGCACAGCATAAAATAACTCTGGCACCATACAGAACTGAATGAAATAAAAGCCTAACGTGAGGCTCAGATCTCAGAGTGAAGCCCAGACTCAGAATCTCAGGACATTCACGGTAATAATGAGCCACACTGAACAAACTTTAAATCTGAAAAGACCTGTTAATTCAAGTGCATTATTGCCCACAATTTCCCGATGAGATACTATTCAGGGGAAAACATAGGAAACGTTAGGATACCGAGTTTTGCAATTTTCATTAGATGTGAATCAACATTTAGTGATTTCTGTTAGAGGTTTTGGAAAGCAAGAGGATACCGATGTCTCTAACTTGTGTGGGAAATCCTATTTTCCAAACACGTGCCCTCGTATTTCCATTATAGGCACAACCTGGTAAACCGCTAGCATCATGTAAATATTAACGTAAAGGTAATGGCTCAGATGAGAAAAGAAAGTTAGCAGTGCCAAACCTAGGGCGTTTTTCCTCCCTGAGAATCGTCTGTTCCACTCTTGTGTGCTTCATGTAGTTTTTAGTTTTTGGAATTCTCCCCCTTGCTTAGAGCAATGAAGGTGGATTATGTAATACAAAAGGAGTTTGAGTGTTCTAACTAACCTCCATTTCCTGTGCCCCACACCCCAAATAAAAATGGTCCTGAGCTGCAGTGACTATCTTATATCACTGGAAAAAAATTTAATCTATTCTTCATCTACGTAGTTAAAGTTTATGCCTTTTCTACCCTTTCATCAGAAAATAAGAAAAAAAATTAGTGGCTTTTTATCTTAGCAAGGTATTTGAAAATGTCTCCCACATTTTCCTGGCCTAGCGATGCTCTCCTAGCCCAGTAACTCTGGGAGCAGGACAAACCAGGGACTTGGAAGGCGGCTAGGGGGGATCTGCTCTCCCTGAAGCCCAGCTTACTCACTTTCTTTCATTAGTTGCTTCAAAATTGTGCCAAGGATTAGGTAAAATTAACTCATTTCCCTTTCTCTCCTTCGTTAATATTTGGCCATCTCCCATTTATAAATATCATAGTTTATGATAGAATATTGGTACTACTCATCAATGTTTTGGGGCCTTTAAATGAAAATTATGGTGTTTGGTGACCCCTGTCCTATAGGCTGTGAAGTTGAGAGCATGAGTGTGAAAAATACTTAATACTTCGCTCACACTGATCTGTGCCCTAACTGTCACCCTCCTCAACCTCCCACGCCCCACACGCCTTTTGAAAATCACCTTGCAAGTTTCCGTTTCCGCTGGAGCACATTCGCTTAATTTATCCCGATAAATTTTCCAATCCCTGACATGTGCACATACTAACAGCATAGAATTTTTAACACCTTTTCAGTCAAATCTGTTTATGCCTAATGCCTCAGCCCAGCGCATCTAATTCTGTGAACGGGACAAGGGCAGGAAACTATGTTTTCCTAAGAAGACAGAAAAAGAAAGACGTAGAGAAACGTCTGTTTTCTTTACTCAGAGCTTCAGTGTCTAACACACAGGAGGCAATCAGGCTAACTGAATGTAACAAGTGGAATTCAGCCTCAACGCCATGCATCAAAGATCCAGTAAATATTGTAATCTAGATGCTGCTTTTTTCCTTCTTTCTCTTTGCCTTAGTAAATACGAGTAACAGAACCTTCTATAGGTGATAGAGAAATGATGCCATTTCTTTTTTTTTACTTATATATATATATTTTTTTTTGGTTGTGTTGGGTCTTCGTTGCTGCACGCAGGCTTTCTCTAGGTGCGGCAAGCAGGGGCTACTCTTTGTTGCGATGCGAGGGCTTCTCACTGCGGTGGCTTCTCTTGTTGAGGAGCACGGGCTCTAGGTGCTTGGGCTTCAGTAGTTGTGGCTCGCGGGCTCTAGAGCTCAGGCTCAGTAGTTGTGGTGCACGGGCTTAGTTGCTCCGCGGCATGTGGGATCTTCCTGGACTAGGGATCGAACCCGTGTCCCCTGCATTGGCAGGCAGATTCTTAACCACTGCGCTACGAGGGAAGTCCCCCGAATGATGCAATTTCTAAGACCTCACAATAAATTAATGAGGTTGCATTTTAAACCGTGGCAGGATACTCACCCAAATGAACATTAACTATTTCCAAGTAGGAACCTTGGAGAGTTAATTTACCTTTACCCAAAGCAGGTTTGGAACTTTGCAAAATTGCTTTTACAGTCCTTTTTGAATACCTCCTCGTGATTAGTCTTTATTTTTTGAGGTTGAATTAGATTTTTGGACCTTGTCATAGTTTTGGGGGAGCCAAGGTTGACAAAAGAAGTGAAAGCATAATCAGTGTATTGGCATTTTGGGCTATTTGGTGTACTATGCCTCAGGAGAATGGTGCTTTATACAAGTGTAAGTTACGTCCACTGGGGGAAGAAGAAGAAGAAGAAGAATGCAACAGTTGGCTTGCTTCCTCTCTGCTTGAGAATTCCATTTTGTGTTGTGTGCTATGCATTGACCTATGTCTACAGAGTTAATTAACAATTGTTTTTCAAGATTTTAAAAAATTGGAACCAACACACACACACGCACACACACGCGTGCACACACGCACGCACACAGTTCATGCACACGCACGCACATACACATGTGTACACACGCACACACATGCGTGCACACGCACACACATGCACACACACGAAGATGTGCACAGCCTGTCCAGGTCTTACTCATCTAAGTCTGCTCTTCATAACCCCCAATGTGACATCTTGGAAAGAGCCCTGTTCTTGTAAGTCGTGGGCTGGACTCTAGAACCAGCCTTGCTATTTACTAGCTGTGAGACTTGAGGCAAGTGCCTGAGCCTCCACTTACTTAAATGTGCAGATGTGGTACATATATACAATGGAATATTACTCATGCATAAAAAAGAATGAAATAATGCCATTTACAGCAACATGGATGGACCTAGAGATGATCATACTAAGTGAAGAAAGTCAGAGAAAGACAAATACCATATGATATCACTTATATGTGGAATCTAAAATAATGTTACAAATGAACTTCTTTACAAAACAGAAATAGACTCACAGACCTAGAAAACAAACTTATGGTTACCAAAGGGGAAAGGGGGCAGGAGGGATAAATTAGGAGTTTGGGATTAACAGATACACACTACTATATATAAAATGCATAAACAACAAGGTCCTACTGTATAACAGGAGCTATATTCAATATCTTGTAAAAACCTGTAATGGAAAAGAATCTGAAAAAGAATACATATATATTTTATATATATATATATAACTGAATCACTTTGCTGTACACCTGAAACTAATACAACATTGTAAATCAACTCTAAAAAAATGTGCATCACTACACCCAGCCTACACTCCTCAAAGACTGGCTGGAGGATCACATGAGAAAGTGAATGTGAAGACACCACATACCCTGCAGAGCCCTGTGAAGCCACATGACAATGTAAAAGAGACACTATACTGATACCTCTCCCTGCCACACCTGTCCATGAAGCCCCTCCTGGCCCCTCCCTACAATCACCTGACCCAGAGAGAAGGCAAACATTCCTTTTTGACGCTGACATTTTTACAAACTTTATTCTGACGTAGTGTGTATAACTCTTTATAGCACTAGTTATTTTTGGTTGTTTGTTTATTTTGCTTCTTGGCTTTTGTGACAGAGAGTTTGAGCTTGAGATTAAAGACCATGCTGGAATCATATAAGTATCCCTGCTCATATCTTGGCACAGAGCAAGAGCTCAGTAAATGAATTTTGTAATTACATATAGAAATTAATTACCAATTCCAAGGAAATATACCCATTATCCTTTGCTATCATTCTTGGTGACTTTAACATTTGTGGAAGAGATGCTAATTATCCCCCAGTGACCTTTCTCTCTTTTTTCCCTTTAGTAATAGAAACCTTTGGGGTTTGGCTAGGCAAACAGCCTATCACCTGTAGACTCAATTGAGTGCTAGATGTGACCATATTGTCAAGATACGGTCAGTGATGGGTGAGCAGAAGTGATATACCAACTTCCTTAAGAGGAGTCAGCTTGCCCTTAACTTTCTTTCCCCCATGGATATGATAATGATAATGAGCCAGCTTTGACCACGAGGTTGAAGGCTACATGCAGGTGCTGGAGCAACATGGCAGAATCCCTGGATTGCCAAATGATCTCATGAAGCACAGAAACCTACCTCCTTAGACATCCTGGGCTATTACGAGAGAAAGAAGAAACCTTGTATTTTATTGAACCCATGGTGTTTTGTGGTCCCTTTATTAGAGCAGCTTAAATTATACTGTCATAAGTACCCTTAGATCCTATAAGATCCATTTGTAGATGTCACCCAACACATTGGCCATCTGTTCTTTTGCGTCCTTGCTGCCATCAATCTTTTCAGAATTATACCTTAGATGTCTGTTGGCTTAGTCACCACTTATTCTTGTTCACACTGATAATTCAATTGCCTCTAAGATCTTATCTTCAGCATCCTACTATAACTGCAATTCTTTGACTGCATCTAGATATCGAGTCCATTGACAAAGCTAAGTTCTCCCTATCAATTTTTTCTGATTCTCACTTCTTTACCTCAATAAGGTCTTGTGGTCATCTTTATTTTTTATTGAAGTACTGTTGATTTACCGTGTTATATTAGTTTCTAGTGTATAACATAGTGATTTGATATTTTTGTAGATTATACTCCATTTAAAGTTATTATAAAATATTGGTTATGTTCTCTGGGCTGTGCATTACATCCTTGTGTCTTATTTTATACTTAGTAGTTTGTACCTCTTAAACCCCTGCCCCTAACTTGCCCTTCACCACACCCCTCTCCTCACTGGTAACCACTAGAGTCTGTTCTCTATATCTGTGAGTCTGTTTTGTTATATTCATTCATTTGTTTTATTTTTTAGATTCCTTGAGTCTGTGATATCCCCCTCCTCTTCTGCGTCCTCCACTAGGGATGTGGGTCCTGACAGATCACCTCTCTTCCTTTCCCACCAGACTCCGTGTGGACCTTGCTTAATAGATTTAGTTGTAGAAGAACCATGCTGCTGTCTTCAGGTTGCTTTCAGTGAGAGTTATTCTACATGTAGATGTAGTTTTGATGCATTCATGGGGGGAGCTGAGCTCAGAGTCCTCTTACTCCCCCACCTCCCCACACATGCATCTTTTTTTTTTTAACATATTTATTGGAGTATAATTGCTTTACAATGGTGTGTTCGTTTCTGCTTTATAACAAAGTGAATCAGCTATACATATACATATATCCCCATATCTCTTCCCTCTTGCATCTCCCTCCCTCCCACCCTCCCTATCCCACCCCTCCAGGCGGTCACAAAGCACCGAGCTGATTTCCCTGTGCTATGCGTCTGCTTCCCACTAGCTATCTATTTTACATTTGGTAGTGTATATATGTCCATGTCACTCTCTCACTTTGTCCCAGCTTACCCTTCCCCCTCCCCGTGTCCTCAAGTCCATTCTCTACGTCTGTGTCTTTATTCCTGTCCTGCCCCTAGGTTCTTCAGAACCATTTTCTTTTTTTTAGATTCCATATATATGTGTTGGCATATGGTATTTCTTCTTCTCTTTCTGACTTACTTTGCTCTGTATGACAGACTCTAGGTCCATCCACCCCGCTACAAATAACTCAATTTCATTTCTTTTTATGGCTGAGTAATATTCCATTGTACATATGTGGCACATCTTCTTTATCCATTCATCTGTTGATGGACACCTAGGTTGCTTCCATGTCCTGGTTATTGTAAATAGGGCTGCAACGAACATTGTGGTACATGACACTTTTTGAATTATGGTTTTCTCAGGGTATGTGTCCAGTAGTGGGATTGCTGGGTCATATGGTAGTTCTATTTTTAGTCTTTTAAGGAACCTCTATACTGTTCTCCATAATGGCTGTATTGATTTACATTCCCACCAACAGTTCAAGAGAGTTCCCTTTTCTCCACACCCTCTCCAGCATTTACTGTTTGTAGATTCCCCCACATGCATCTTTAAAATCACTTCCTTACAGGTACTGTCACCTGGCAAAGCTTAAATCCTGAAGAAACCCAGACCCCCATACTTACACAGCTGGATATGGTTGGAGAACACACAAGATCACAAGACTGAGCTTATGCTTTTCATACCATTTTTTTTCTCTTTTCAACCCTCCAAATGCTACACCACAGTTCTTAGATAGAAACATTTCTTCAAAGTTCATTTAAGAAAAAAAGAAGAGGCCAAAAAGTCCCATATCTTTCCACCTTTGAAATGATCAAGACTGGCCCATGTCTGTACCGAAATGCAGCCTCTCTATTACTGTAAATAAGATGTGTCTGCATCCATCAAAGGCAGCCCCATTCCTGTGCTTACAGTCCCACCCCATCCGTACATTCTTAGAGCCTTCCTTCTGGCACCCATCATCAATTTCACCCTCTCAACTGTATCTTATCCATCAACAAGTAACTTGCTATTTTATCTCCAACTTAAAAAATGTCTTTGTCTACATCTACCTCCAACTACCTCTCATTTCTTTACTCCTCATTCACTACAAAACTTACTGAAAAAATTGTCTGTCACCACCATACACATTTCCTTACCTCACCCTTTCTTCTCAAGCCACTCAAATTAGGCTTCTTTCTCTACATCTCCACTGAGGCTGAGCTATTGAAGGTCACCAAAGGCATCTATGTTGCCAAACCAAGTAGCCTCTTCTCTCTTAATTTGACTCCCTCTCTGTAGCTTTCTAATCAGTTAACATTCCCTCCTTTTTAATGCCCTTTGGTTTCTTTGATTCTGTGATGCTATACTTTCCTGGTCTGGCTCCTACCTCACCAATTACTCCTTTTCCAGCTCTTTTGATGCCCCCTCCTCCTATACCCACCCAAATACTAGAGTGTTCAGACTATAACCAGAACCTTCATTTTTCCAAATTCTTCGGTAATTTTGTATTTACTTTCACTGCCCTACTTCAATGCCTAAAACGGTATTGCACACATAGCAGGACCTCTATAAATATTTATAAAGTGAATGTGTACATTATCTGGCTTCTTAGAAAAGTGACAGTAAGTAATGACCTCTCTTCTGCTCCATACATCTACTTTTGGAATGTCTCTGGACTTTTGTCTACTTATGGCTTTCTCATATGTTGGAGTCTGATAATTGCTCTTTGGATAGGATGATTCAACAACTATCTTGATATGAGCTTATATGATTGTACATAGAATAAAATAAACAATGAAACAACTGCCCATGTGTATATAGACAGAAACAATGAAGTGTTACATAGTTACTATCCAAATTTGATTCAACTAGACAACTAATATAGATAACTCAGTTTTTAAACTCATTTCCTTAGGCCCAGCTTTTATTTTATTTTTTTTGTAACTTGGATTATGTAAGCAACAATTCCATTTATAAGGTCCTTCTAACAGAACTGTAAACTCTAACTTCCATTTCACTATATCGTGTTCCACCCTCTCCATCCTTCCACATGGAGGAAGCACTTTGTTTGCAGAGTGCTTTGAGCTCAGGAATGAAAGATCTGGTAAGTCCATGGCATTATAAGTACAATGTGTTTAAAGTGGCCTAAGCCGTTTGCACAGGAAAATAACACATTCTAATCCATTTAAGGGCCTTTGTAAGTAGTCAGGTCTCCATCCCTTAATCTACCTCATTATGCCTAGGTAGTGAAACATTTAGGGTTTTAGGTACCTACAATTACTGACTGATAAGGTACATTGACAACCAAAAGACAGGGTAGGCAATGATATTCTGAAGAAAGCATTTCCAGCCTATGATCACATGACACAGAGAGTGTTGGGTTGGGCTGGATGTATGATGAGATGGCACGTCTTCATGTACAATCTGGTCTTGTTTTGCCTAAATTGTACGTAAGACCAAGCCACCAGGGAAATGTTGGCAATCACTATCCTCATTGAGTGTCAGGCATTAGTGATGTCCCAAGAAACTCGGGCCATAAAATTTGTTCTCCCAGGTGTTGATTATACACCCAGTAAGCTAATTTTTCTCAGATTTAGAACTCCCAAATAACTGCCCTAAATATTTTATGTCCAAGGCTTCTCTAGGGTTTCTAGTATTCATCCTTATATGTTATAACTAATTAAAAATTAAAGCACCACTGACACTGTCCTCCCATAAGAATTGTAGCTCACTGTCTGCCTGATGACTGGGCTAGGATGCTGGCTCTGCAGTGACAGTCCTACCTGGTTGCATCCAGAGTACAGGCATGAAATAAAACAAACTCAGCTCTGCACATCCACCAGTTTACTGGACCTTCCATCTACAGATATATGCTCCGACCCTCTTTATAAATTTTAATGAGGTCAGTGTTCTTTAGGAGAAGCAAGAAAACTTTGGATATGACAGCTCTGTTTTGGGTCAATAATATTACCTCCTTGAGAAGAAATCTATCAGGAACAATATGAGATTATTTACTGGTCATCTTGACCTTTCCCTTTATATTTTACTTTTGTACAATAATTTGTTACAATCCATTCGTCATGAAGTCAGCATAGACCACTGGTTACTTTTTTAAGGAAATATTTTAAGGTATTCGTTAAAACTTTATTTGGTAGTCATCAAGTATGGCCATCCAATGTTTGTTAGCTGGTTGTTATTACCTCTCATACATTTCATGGAATGTAGTCAATATTTAATTGAATCCTAAACTTAGGTTTAAAATTTCCTACGTCTTGTCATCTGAAGAAATAATGAATCACATTTTATTGCAAATAGACATTTATAAGCCCTTGTGAATTGTTGTTTCATTTATTTGGTATCTCTTATAATTCAACATTCCTTTGAATTTTCTCCATATTCTCCAACTTTCAAGTGTTTTCGTATCAAATTGAGTACATAAATAAGATTGTAAACAAATGAATACAGTTAATTATAGTGTGTTTGTCTATTGATTACAGTGAGACTGGGAGTGCCACTTCTTGGGGGGTAAACAACATTTAGTCTGAGTTACTCATTGTCTTGTGTATTTGAATGAAATGCAATGTAACATGATTCAGACTTTATTAAATCAAGCTAACTTCCCTCCTCTGCATACACGCGTATATGCACACACCCGTAGTAGTGTGCTAACACTTGAATGAGCAAATAAATGAAAATGTCCCGAACACTCTTAATAGCCAAGTTTTTCTTTTATATCTGTAATGTGGAATGGTATTGTTATATTAAGCTATTACAGAGTTCCCTTGCAGCTTGTTTTTGTCTCCAATATTATTGCCACTTCAATTCATAGTGCATTTAGCATAAGTGATTATATTATAAAAGAGAGCTATACTTTTAAAGCTATTATCTCATACTTAATTATCCTTTAATTAGGCTGGAAACCACTATAATATTATTAGTACAATTAAAAAGACATTAGATGAAATGTTTCAGATTTAAATACATAAAATATTGTGGATGGGGTTTTCCTGTTGTTGTTTTTTTTTGCATGCAGTGTGTTTTAGGGCATATAGAGATTACATAGAAGAATATTAAATAGTTCATGTTTATTTTTTTTCCTTTTTTGGCCGTGCTGTGTGTCATGAGGGACCTTAGTTCCCCGACCAGGGATTGGACCCGTGCCCCCTGCAGTGGAAGCGCAGCGTCTTAACCACTAGACCACCAGGGAAGTCCCTAGAAGTAGTTCGTGTTTATATTTCCTTACTGCTCGCATCTCTTTGTAGTGGTGTCTTTTTCCTTTGTTGTATATGTTATCTGATTGACATTTTTACAGATGGTGACGAAAGCCTAATGGCATCCATTAGATCAGAATTCTGTGTCTAAAAGAAAAGGGAAGGATAACAGAAAGGTATGATTGCTCCACCTAGCTTTTAATACCACCCCAAAATAGTATTCTCATATTAAGGAAATTTTAAGTCAACATAAACACAAGTGTTTAATAAGATGGCTGTTGAACACAGAGCGTGACGTTTGTAGGCCACTGAACACTCACCATGCAAGTTTTATGAAAACAGAAAAAGTTAAGATTGCATCTCTTCTCTTTGAAAGTTTTCACGTTAAAAATTTATGCGTCTCCAGTGCTTCCTAGTTGTGTGTGTGTATGTGTGTATTTAGAATTAACACTTGACTTACTGTTAGTTATTGTAAAT
Organism: Aethalodelphis obliquidens; assembly: GCF_003676395.1. Classification (NCBI taxonomy): domain Eukaryota; kingdom Metazoa; phylum Chordata; class Mammalia; order Artiodactyla; family Delphinidae; genus Aethalodelphis; species Aethalodelphis obliquidens. Next base: position 20,190,473 of record NW_020837975.1, read on the forward strand.
ATTTCAAAAATTAGGTAATGACCACTTTGATTAATGACACCTGTCCAAGAGAATTATTTATTGTATTTGAAAATTGTTTTGAATCCTCTAAAGCTTTATAATTTTTTCAAAAACCTTTAAGAGCTTATAATTCCCTCTAAATTTAAAAGGGGGAATATATGATATAACTAAGGGGCTTACATGCTTCGATTAACATTTTCATTCACTTAAGGGGATGGGAAGAATGTTTTATGGATGATAAGTTAGATACATTTTTGGAAGGTTTTTGAAGTTAAAAAGTACATATTGTGTTTTTTTCTTAGCGAATTTGAAAAACATCTGTAAATGCACACATTTCTGATGGTTGATGTGTAAATCATAAATCTGCTATAAAATATAATTTGACATTATCTAGAAGTGTTAAAGATATCTATATTACTATGACCCAGAAGAATTCCGCTTCAAGATATACACATACACACACACACACACACACACACACACATGCATATATGTAACATATAGCAATTTTTTTCTTAACAAATTGTATCCAAACCACCTAGGGATCTTGTTAAAATTAAAATTCTAATTCAATAGGTTTGGGCGGAGTTTGAAATTCTACAGTTATGACTATCTCCTGGGTGACACCTATGATGCTGGTCCGTGGACCAACTTTGAGTAGCCAGGGCCAGAGCAGTGGTGCTCAAAGTGTATTTCTCAGACCAGCAGCATCAGTGTCACCTGGGGACTTCTTAGAAATTTAAATACTTGGGCCGCACCCCAGACCTACTGAATCAGAGACTGTGGGTGGACCCAGAGATTTGTGTTTTTGTGTTTAACATACTTTCCATGCAATTCTGATACATGTTAAAGTAAAGCAGGGTACATATAAAAGAATACATAACAGCATTGTTCATAAAAGCCCCAAACTGGAAAAAAAGATGATTAGATAATTACATTATATATTTACACAATGGAATACAGTCAGCCTTCTGTATCTGCAAGGTTTGCATCTGTGGATTCAACCAGCTGCAGATTGGAAGTATTCAGAAAAAATGTCTAGAAAGTTCCTGAAAGTAAAATGAATTTGTCGTGTGCCGGCAACTATTTACAGAGCATTTACATCGTATTAGGCATTATAAGTAATCTAGAGGTGATTTAAAGTATATGAAAGGATGTGTATAGATTATATGCAAACATCATGCCATTTTATATATGGGACTTGAGCATCTGTGGATTTTGGTATCAGTGGGAGGTCCTGGAGCGGTACTACACACCATACAAATAAACATACAACAATATGAGTGAATATTTGTGACCAATATTGAGCATAAGAAGTAAAATATAAAACAATACTTGTACGTGGTTCCACCTATATAAAATTCAAAAGCAGTTACCATATCTTTTAGGGAGGCCTACATCAGTGGTAAAACTATAAAGGCAACAAGAAAGTGGTAACCATAAAAGTCAGGGTAAGGATCACCTCCAGCTAAGGTGAAAGGGTTGTGATGTAATGACGGGGGATCCTGAGGGGCTGGCAGTGTAATGTCTTTTGACCTGAGTGGTGGTTATATTGGTAATTATATGAATAGTTACTTTGAAATCATTCATTCACTGTTAATTTATGTTTTATGCACTTTTAAAATTTTCAAAAATGTAAGAGAACGATAAAGCACATTTCTGTCAGATCTATTTTATAATAATGTTTTTCTTTGTTAATGACTGAAGAATTATTCTAGTGGGAATTATTGTCCACAAAAAGTTATTTCTAAAGTAGAAGTTCAGTCTAGTGTCTCACGGTATAGCATTGAGAAAGTGTATTTATGGACTGGAAAAAGGTATATGTAACATCTTACTACATAATATATATTGTTTGATAGTGATTGATTACAGACTGGGGGTAGTTTCGTTCCCCTGTATGATTGTATGCTTGGTAAAAAACACAGAGCAGAGGCACAATTTACGTACTGTCACGAGCACAGGATATTTGCCTGCACGGCTTCTCTTTTGCAGATGAGCTGTTCTTCCCTCTCCCATGTGGTTCTGGCAGGACTGCCATTCACAGTAAAGGCAGCCATTCTGCCCTTATCAAGGTAGTCATGTGATCCAGACCTGCCTGGCCAATCATGGGGCCCTATTTTTCTGTCCACAATAATAAAGTTTAATGCAAGATTAGTTCTTCTGTTGGATGGGCTATAAGGATGCTGCAAGTAAAGAGTTTTTTCAATGTGTCAGGGGTAATGATTTTGGGGACCAATGCAAGATGAACACCTAATAGCCATTTTCTTTCCACTTGGAAGGAAGAGGCTTGATGATGCAGTTCACAGCAAAGGACACAAGAGTTAAATGCTGTTGGAAAAAGAAGTGTGGTTTCTTTTGTTTGTTTGATTTGAGCCCTTGGATCAAGCCATGCTTCAATCCTCTGGAGGAGCCAATAAATTATTGCTGTTTTTTGTTTTCTGTTGTTGCTTGAGCTACTTTTGAGTTCAGGTCCTAGTATTTACCATGTAAAGAATCTTGGTTAATTTATAAGCACAGTTTAAAATATTTTCATCATTCACAGTCTAAAATTGCTCGATTTCTTTGTGTGCTTTGGCCCTTTGATCAATTGTTTGGAATGATAGAATTAACTCATAATTACTTGTGCTAATGAAGGTCCTAAAATGTGAGGTAGTTACTTCATGGATACATGGCCACCATAAAGCCTTGCCATGTATACTTGGTCACAGGGATTGCTTTGTCAATGCTGATATAGAATTGGAAAGAGATTAAATTTAAAAAAAAAGACTTCGGAAGTCTTCAAAACTTTGGAAGTTTTGACTTCTCAGTCAAAAGTCAAAAGAGATTAAATTTTAAAAAAAGACTTTGGAAGTCTTTAAACTTCGGAAATTTTGACTTCCCAGTTTCACAGCCTCACTGAAAGGCTTATCTGTGGCACAAGAAATGTGTGTACTGAGTCCATAAGTGAAACCTAAGCGAGGCTACTAATGCCTTCACGGTTTCAGGCATGTTGTGAGGAAAGCTTCACCCAAAAGGGCTGTAAAGCAGGAATGGCACATTGAGCCACCTGGGGAACTTTATACGACACAGATGCTTGGGTCTTAGCAAAAGAAATATTGATTTACTGGTCTGGGGTACGGCCAAGGCATCAGGATTTTAAAAAATATCCCCAAGTAGGGCTTCCCTGGTGGCGCAGTGGTTGAGAGTCCGCCTGCCCGATGCAGGGGACACGGGTTCGTGCCCCAGTCTGGGAAGATCCCACATGCCGCGGAGCGGCTGGGCCCGTGAGCCATGGCCGCTGAGCCTGCGCGTCCGGAGCCTGTGCTCCGCAACGGGAGAGGCCACAACAGTGAGAGGCCTGCGTACGGCAAAAGAAATCCCCAAGTATTTCTATCATGTAGTCAAATTTGAGAGATGCTACATAAAGGAAGCTTTGCACCTACTCAATTCCTTAGCACAGTCCCAACTCATAGGTTTTGAAGGACTGGGATAGTTTGTGTCAATAGAGAGAACGGAGGTGGTTTATAGTGAAGCAGCCAGCCATGTCTTCTGGGAAGATTTGGGGGTTGTGCTCACATTACACCCTCCCCCCCACATTGGCCTTGTGCTACTTCTTGTGCCTCCCCTGAAGACTTGATCCTTGCAAGGTCCCCAGAGTACTGTTCAACTAGTCACAGGTAATCATTCCTGGACCTACGTTCATGTATAGCTTGCTTCTGAAATCACTCCCCATAGATTTCAGCTGCCTTCCTTCAGAGCTCCTAATGCCTCTTTACTCATTAAAACAACAACAACAAATAATGGAAACCAAGAGAAAGCTACAATGGGAATCTTAGCCAAAGATTCAGGGACTCCCAATGGGCAGATGTGATTGGTTTGGAGTAAGCTTATCTGTAAAGATTTTAAAAACACTGTTTTACTGTCTTCCCTCTCCTCCGTATCCAATATCTATTGCTTCAAACTCAGGTAAGTTCCACACATAACTGTGGTAAGCATAGCTGGTATAACCATCTATTGGTAGGTTGGTGCCTAGGTAGATTTCAAATTTTCCGTGGACCACCTCCTCCCCAGAAACAATAAGCAACACTTTAAATTGGTGGCTTTTGTTTGTGTAGAGAAGTAGATCATTAAAAAGTTTAGATTATTAAAAGCGCCTATGACTACTCTCCTATTAAAGAATCACTTTAATACACTAATAATATAAACACCACCAGAAGTGGTACTTTTTTACTTTTCTCAATAAAAAAGGTAAAACAGTACTCCTAGCTGTTATCATCAAGGCTTTATAACAAGAATTTCTAGCGAGATAAAACTAGAAATTTACTTTTTTTTAATTGAAGTATAGTTGATTTATAATGTTGTGTTAATCCTGCTATACAGCAAAGTGATTCAGTTACACACATATATACATTCTTTTTTTAATATTGTTTTCCATTATGGTTTATTATAGGGTATTGAATATAGCCCCCTGTGCTTTACAGTAGGACCTTGTTGTTTATCCATTCTATATATAATAGTTTGCATCCACTAACCCTGACCTCCCACTCCATCCATCTCCCAACCCCCTCCCCTTGGCAACCACAAGTTGATTCTCTATGTCTATGAGTCTGTTTCTGTTTCATAGATAAGTTAATTTGTGTCCTATTTTAGATTCCACATATAAGTGATATCATATGGTATTTGTCTTTCTCTTTCTGGCTTAACTTCACTTAATATGATAATCTCTAGTTGCATCCATGTTGCTGCAAATGGCATTATTTCATTCTTTCTTGTGGCTGAGTAGTATTCCATTGTATATAGGTACCACATCTTCTTTATCCACTCATCTGTCGATGGACATTTAGGTTGTTTCTGGAAACAACTTGGCTATTGTAATAGTGCTGTTAGGAACATAGGGATGCTTGTATCTTTTTGAATTATGGTTTTGTCCAGATATATGGCCAGGAGTGGTATTGCTGGATCGTGTGTTAATTCTATTTTTAGTTTTCTGAGGAACCTCCATACTGTTTTTCATAGTGGCTGCACCAACTTACATTCCCACCAACAGTGTAGGAGAGTTCCCTTTTCTCCAGCATTAGTTATTTGTAGACTTTTAAATGATGGCCATTCTGACCCGTGTGAGGTGGTACCTCATTGTAGTTTTGACTTGTATTTCTGTATTTCTCTAATAATTATTATCTGTATTTCTCTAATAATTAGCAATCTTGAGTGTCTTTTCATGTACTTATTGGCCATCCATATGTCTTCTTTTGAGAAATGTCTATTTAGGTCCTCTGCCCATTTTTCAGTTGGGTTGTTTTTTTCTTGTTGTTGAGCTGTATGAGCTGTTTTTATATTTTGGAAATTAAGCCCTTGTCAGTTGCATAGTTTGCAAATATTTTCTCCCATTCTGTAGGTTGTATTTTCATTTTGTTTATGGTTTCCTTTGCTGTTCAAAAGCTTGTAAGTTTGATTAGGTCCCAATTATTTAGTTTTCTTTTTATAGAAACTTACTCTTAAAAAAAGATTCCTTCAGTTTAATCAATAGTCATTAATTGGCACCAACCAGTAGCAGCACACTCTACTGTGCTCCTGAGGAGACAGGGCTGTCTTGGTCTTTAGGAAACATTCAGTATTGTGAGAAAACTGTAAGTTTACTTCAGTTTAGCCATAATTCCTTCATTATTTTGTTAGAACTCAAGTTTTTTAAGTTATAAAAAAGTAAACTTTTAAAATAATCTAAATATAGCTATTCTTACCACTTCCTCCACTCCCATTACCTAGAAACAGCCAGTATGAACAATGCTATGTGTGTCAGACAAGTACAAGTACATACTGTAAGTGTGTATAATTTTTAACTCATGCAACCATATAATTCCATTTGCTCTTCTCACTTAAAAATATATCTTGGATATTTTCCAGGTTAATAAAACTGCTATTAAAAGAGTATATAGTGTTATTTTCTGAAAGCATCAGGATCTCCTATAATGAGCTTCCCTTCTGTAAAATGGACATGGAAATAAGAGTCTTTGAATATCAAAGTGGGCTGCTTTCATTAAAGCAGGCCTTCTCTGTTTCTGTCACCTGCACCCATGCCCTCCCCCATCTTTCAATGCACCCCAGAAGAGGACTGAGCCCTGCTCTTGTTCACCCCGTGCAGTCCTTTCAGAAGACATTTGCCAGGCTCTGACGTTGCCTCACACGTATGTTTGCTTCAAATACAGATTTCATTCAGAAACCAACCTGTCAAGCGAGCTTGCACTGCATGTTTCCCATTGTGAGCAAAGACAAGTAGATTTAGCACTAAAATGTAACATCTGTGTCAATATGCGATGGTGTAGGTTTAAATCTGAGCACATTTGTTAGTTTTAATTCCAAGGCATCGCGCGCTTCAGTCACGGTTTCCTCGAGCCCTCAAAAGAGGGATCTTCCTGGGATCACCAGATCCCTTCTTAGAAGTCAGCTCAAGGCATCTGCTGGAAAAGACCTCTCTTGGGTAGAAGCTACCCAGAGCTTCCTTGCTTGGCTTGCTCAGTGAGTCTTTTTACACCCCAAAAGGGCACTGGGCTAAAGGCCTTTGAGAAAACAGTTAAAAGGGAGCTCTTTCTGTCTCCCATACCACAAATCCTTTCTCTGTGGCCCTGTGCTTTATATGAAACAAACGTTTAAGGTGAGTTTTGTACCCCCTTGCTGCCCCCAGGTTGAAAAGATTCTTCCTAGTTTGAGCCAGGATACCAGGAATGTGGAAAAGCCAGTGCAGTTTTAATTGGATTAAACTCCCTGTGTCCCTCTACCAGCAGCCTCCTGACTGGCAACTTTCTTGACAGCTTAACTAACAAGATAAGATGCAACAAAGGGGACGTGGCATCTAAAAGGGCCTCCCGCCTTACCTGGGGGGAACACACCTGGGCCAGCTGCCAGTGGCGATGGAATAACAGGGAACTGACAACAACCCTCACGCAGATACTGTCCCCACTTCCCAGGCTTTGTGCATTTCTGAGATGAAACTCACACCTGAAATTTTAGCTGCTCAAAGTGATTGGATTCAACAGGCGGCTCCCTAGCTTGTGGTAGAAACGCCAGAGGGGGAGCAAAGCCACTTCCCTGGCCTTTCATTCCCTCGGCCAAGAAAAATCATAATCTGTCCATCTGGCACATTTGCGAGGGGAAAAAGGGCAATACAAATTTTCCTTAATAAAATAATGCCGGCTGTTAGAGAGCAGCCTTGCCGATGTCTCTTGACGCCCTGCTCCCACGGGTCTGGTGGGCACGGGGCCAGGGTGCGGGCAAGTGCAATTGCAGACATTAGTTCCACCACCTTAGGTACGGTAGCAAAATAATATTTGATAAATGAAAGTAAATCCAAGCAGACACAATTTCCAAATAGTCTTTAGAAGTACCTGTCACTTCCAGACTCTCTTCTGAAACGGAAGCCGTGGTGAGAGAATCCATTTTACTGCTCCTTCCAGACAGAAGGTTTCCGTGCGCCCTCAGAGAATTCAGTGTTTCCAGGAGAGTGACAATCTCATTTTCACGAGAATCGGGCACTCTCTGTGAAAGCTCCTTTCAGGAAGTTCTTACCCGAAACCAGAGAGGGTGGATGCTTGCACCCTCATTTAAGAAGCCCTAAGAGAGATGGTGACCCCGGAAGTAATGCCCCACACAAACAGAAGAGCTAAGACCTCAGATACCTTTCATGGGAAGATACCCATGTCATGCCATTATTAGAGCTAAAGTTTAAACCCAGATGCCCCTGAGAGGGGTGGCTGCTCTTCAGAATCCCCACCAGGGTGTATGGGGCTTCTATCTGATCCCATTCTAAGGGCAGGCTTTGATATTCTGGACAGGATAAAGAGGTAGGAATACAAGGGAAGATGTCGTCTGGTGATGCAAAGATGAACTGGATTTCTTGACTGTATTTTTCACTTACAGGTAATAGATCTGGTGATTTGGGGGAGTTTGAATCAAGAGTCCCAGTAAACAAAAAGTAGAGAAAGGGGAAGAAAACAAAGATATGAAAGTAAAATTAAAACGCCCTGGGGGGGGGTCTCATTTGACATAATTAAGAGTAGCATAATACTCTGACTTTTCCATGGTTTAGGTTTACTGTACCCAATAATACTGAAGCCAGTGACTGTTGTAGATGTGCGGGAAACTTGATTGCATTAGAGTCAGAAGTGGTAGAGTGGAAAGGTGTCAGGATATCTGTGTTCCAGGCCTAGTGTAGTGTAATAGTTATGTGACCCAAGTTTCATCAGTTAAAATAGGGTAAGTACCTGCTCCGTCACTGGCACCATATTACAAACATCTGAATATTCCATCTAGGTCGATCCATCTAGACAGCTTCAGTTTGCTCACAGTACCTGCTTCTTATTGTGAGGACCAAATTTAATAATGTGGGAGAAGCAGTCAACCTTCCTCTCTCTCTCTCCCTCTCTCTCTCTCTTTCTTTATTTTTTTCTTTTTGTTTTTGTTGATAAATTCTCCAGTGTACCCCCTCTGTTCCTTAGTTTCCTCAGGTGTCACATGTGGATAATGGTAGTACCCAACCGTATAGGGTTGTTGTGAAGATTTAATAAAGAAATTCATTTTAATGTCTAAGGAAGGTACATGGCATGTTGTAAACAGCAATCAGTAATCAATTTTTATTAGGTGCTAACATTGCAGCTATTCGATGATGTCTAAACACATTGCGTCCTGGTAAGGACTGGGTCTGAGAATACAGGATTCTCTGCTGTCCCTTATTTTCTTGTTTGTCTTTAAGCAATAAGGAATTTGATCTTAAGATGAACTTCAACAGCAAAACACAGTAGGAAAAGCATAAATGAATGAGAAGCATCTCATTCCACTGAAGCACCTGGTGATACGGGTCATCCTGACACAAGTGATGGGCAGGAGGTAGTGGTCACCTTTTTCCTTTGGAAAACTTCTCCAACATAAGCCTCTGGACTGGCACGCCACCATCTTAAGAAAACAAACCCAGACAGCTCTACCTTGGACTGCTGGAGGAGCTTCTTGCCAACAACTACGAATCAGGGGAAAAAATCCAAACAGAAAAAACCAACCAACCAAACAAACAAAATGAAAACAGCCCCCATCCCCTGAAAACCAAACCTGAAACAAGATTTGTTTCCCCACAGCTCTAAAGTCTAGAAATCCAGGCCTTAGTGGAAGGAGATGGAAGGGTAGTTTATGGTTATCTTACACTACAAACCTTTGAAAAATAAAATATGAAATGCTGGGATTCTGACTGATGGCAACTGATAGAAAGAAGAAAACGCTTAGAGTAGGTGTGAGTCTGTGAACCCATAGTGGGCGTGTGGATTGACTTCAGGGGTCTCTGACAGCTCTAAAATCATAAGCGAAATTTAGTTGGTGTATGCATGCATTTTTTGTAAAAAGGGTTTATAACTTTCATCTGATGTTCAAAGAGGTCTGAGACTTCAAAAGGGTAAGAGCCCTGGATTAGGGAACAGTACACTTAGGTTTATAAATAAGGATCATTATTGTTTTTATCTTCATCTTGCACAAGAAAGTTCCCAAAGTACCTGACAATAACTTGGCATCACGGCAAGAGAGCTGTTGATTCTCATTTTCTTGAGCGCCAGCAGGAACTGCAGGTATGGGAGGGGCCTGGGTCCCTGGCTTCCATGAGGAGTTCAGTTTGCTTTTCTGGTGTTGACGGGGCACAGGAGCTTCTGGCTCTGCCCTAGACTCTGTGCACATCATCCACCAGTGACCACAATTTTAGCCTGAAGGTGATCTGAGTTCTCAGAATGGCTCCCACTTCCGTTGGAGCCCTCTCTAATACTTGCTGAGGAAGCCATTGGCCTAAAGTTTCCTTTCAATTCATGTCTCAGACTTTACCTGGAGACACTGTGACTATCACCTTCCATTGGTCCCAAGGAGGATGGGGTGAGACTGTGAATGACTCATCACAACCCATTTCCCTCCTGGAGACCCACTAAGAGCAAGTGAGAAAGGATGTATTTTATACAAAGTGTCTTATGTTTGACATAGTATGGGTAATCTTCCTTAAAATTAATATCTGTCATTAATGAAGCTTATGTTGATGGTGGCAAGCATTATATAAGGCACTATACAGACATTTTTCCATTTAATCCCTATAACAACCCTATGTGATTGGTATAATTAGTTTGGTATAATTGGTAAATCAGTTTTCAGAAAGTGAGTCAGGGCCCAGAGAGGTTCAGTAACTGGTCCAAGGTAACACAGGTAGCAAATAACAGAGTTGAAATGCATGCCACAGTCTGTATAACTCCAAAGCCCAAGATTTTAACCACTATTCTGCCATAATAAGTTATTTCTATTAGATTGTAAAGTAGAATTGTTTGGTTTTGAAAGGATCTTTTCTAAACCGCCTGCACGTTCCCCTGATTGAAGAAATAACTCCTCCTTCTGGACCTCTAAATTGTGAGTTACAAACCCAGTTACTGAAAGGTAGGAGACATGGGAATGAAGTAAGCTGAGTGGTACCTTGAAACTGGCTCTTTGTATCAGCTAGGATCACATTTAAAAATTAACAGAATAGATGAAAGACTGCATCTTAAATAACTAAGACTTTGATTTTCACACTTAACAAGAAGCTTATAGGTGGACAATCCATGGCTGGTATAATTCAAATATGCCCTCAGAGACCAGCCTCGCGTCTTCCTGTTTCACCATCCTTAGCCTGTGGCTTCTGTCCTCGTGGTCATAAAATGATTGCTATGCTTCCAGCCATTGTGTTTATGTTCCAAGAAAGAAGGGCAAAAAGCAAACAGAGCACAGAGAGCATGCCAGCTAGGTCTGTCCCCAGACCCAGTCACATGGCCACACCCAGCCTGGGGAAACTGGGGAGGTGAGTACTGGTGCTGGGCACATCACCATTCAAAACAACAAAGAGGCTCTGTTAGTGAGGAAGCAGTGGAGTATAGTTGCTGGCCTGGCAACTACGGAAGCAGCAACACTTTGCAAAGGGAAGCAGCCTCAAGGCAATTGAGCAGAAGCTCCTGTTTTCTGCAGCCGCAAGTCAGGGCTGTCACATTGTTAGTTACATCACCTGGCACCACAAACCGTGGGATAAAGCCTACAGGGGACCTGCATATTTTATGGCCCCAGGTTGTGTGTTGTGTCAGATATAAAGGACTCACTAAAGAAAATGGGCTCGGTGCAATTCAATTACAAAAGCATGGGCTTGAATTTAGAAGACCCAAGTTCAAGTCCCTCATCTGCCATGTGCCACCTATATGAACTTAGGCAAGTCATCAACCTTAAGTTCTTCATGTGAAAGCGAGGGTGGTAATATTACCTCAGTCATGCATTGCTGTGAGGTTTAAATGAGATGATGCGTGTAAAGAACCTTATGGCAAGTTGAGCATCAATATTACCCGTGATGATGATGGTTTTCATCTGAATAGCACTCAACTTGGTCACTCTAATTTGCTTTGTTACAGAGGTCACTTCATCTTGATAAACTTATGTTTAAGCCCTTGCTCAGCACGAAGCCTTGTGCTGGGCGCTGATGTTATAGAAAGTGTGATCTGCAGGCTTGCCATGGACATCCTTGGGGGTGCTCACGTCTCACAGTCTGTTCTCCCTTTCGGGTGTGCCGTCCCCATCTTCCTCTCCAGAATAATTCCTCTTTGGAACTCAGTATTCAACTCCAGAGCATCTTCTTCAGGGTCCTCCCTCCCCAAGTCCTCCTGGGACCTTCTACGCCATTGGCTTCCATGAAACTGCATTGTCCTAGTTCATCTCCGGTTTTTCTTCTTTTTTGTTTTTGTTTTTTTCATGTTGTCTCTTTCATGGACTCCTTTCCTTCCACTAGTGCCTGGAGTGTAGAGATTCCCTGGCTTGGGCTGGGTCTCAGCCACGACTCTTCTTAGCTGATAAACCCCATGGGTTAATCTCAGGCACATTCATGATTTCTTCTACTTCAGGATGCTGATGACTCGCTAATCTGTACACAGGGGTCAGACCCGTGTCAGAGCTTCAGAACCGTGCATCCGATGGTTTGCTGAGCACATCTCCCATGGCTATTCCAAACCACTGCAAATGAAAGCTATTCAAAAGGGAACTCCTGGGCTTCCCTGGTGGCGCGGTGGTTGAGAGTCCGCCTGCCGATGCCGGGGGCAGGGGTTGGTGCCCCGGTCTGGGAGGATCCCACGTGCCGCGGAGCGGCTGGGCCCGTGAGCCTTGGCCGCTGGGCCTGCGCGTCCGGAGCCTGTGCTCCGCAACGGGAGAGGCCACAACAGTGAGAGGCCCGCGTACGGCAAAAAAAAAAAAGGGAACTCTTCCTCATCCTGTGGACTTGGTCCTACCTCTATGGTCTCAATTTTATCTGCCTGCTATTGTTACTGTGTCCAGGCTTGCGATGGCCCATAAATCAGGAGACGAGGTGCTGGGGCAAGGACTAGCGACTTTATTCAGAAAGCTGGGAGTCCAAGGATATGGTGGACTAATGTCCTAGAGAACCATCTTGCCTGAGTTTGGATGCTGGTTTCTTTCATGGAACAAAGAGGAGGAGAGAGGAGGATGTAAAGTAAAAAGGCCATAAATCGAGGCAAATAATTCCTCGTTTCAGCCGGACTCTGGGAGGGGATGTGTTCATTTCTTTTTTTTCCTGCGGCCATTCATAGGTGGGCCTGGTCAGGATATTTCCTGTGAGCTAAACAAAGGTATTTTAGTTTTACATTCAGGCCTGGGGGGCAGGGTTCCTGAGACGGGCCATTATGTTTACTTTAAGCTCTAGGCAACATCCCTTTAGTGATTAACTTGGAGCAAAAGCCATAGAAGACAAAGGTTAAAGTAAAAGAAACAGATCGAATAGGGAGTCAGATCTGTTCTTCCCTATTACTCTACCATCTACCCAGTCGTCTAAGCTAGGAACCACCTAGTCAGTCCTTGTCTTTTTCTATTTTTCTCCCACATCCAATCACTTGTTGTATGTTAGCTCTAACTTTTTTTTCTCTTCTTTGCCATAACCATCGCTATTGATTTAGAAGCTCCGGCTTCTAAATCAATATTTTAACAGTTTCCTATTTCACTTCCAGTGTCATTCTGCTGATCGCAGCTGCCAAAATAAGGGTGACCCGACTAAAGTGAAATCGACCAAGTCCATCCTTCACTGAGAGCCCTTTGGCAGCCCCCTGTGATGTCCTCACACTGACCATTTCCACCGCTCACTTTCTACTGCAGAAACTCTACACTCAGGGCATCTGTGAGTTGCCCAGGGCCTCCTCCTGTGTGGGACCTCTCTGTTTTGTCCTGTGTGCATGTTTATGACCCTCAGCTCACAGCACCTGCATTCCTCGGTCTAGGGCTCAATCTACTGGGCTGTACTCAATATTCCCTACATATTTTTGTTGAATAGTTTTGATAGATTATTTTCCTCTTAGACAGTTAAAATATTTGGTCGCATGTTTAACACTCAAATGACTTCACTGAGGTCTAAGTTTATGAAGACTAGGTTTTTTTGCCCCTCAGATTCTGTAAACTTGGTGTGTATAACATTCCAAGGGAGAGCCAGGTAAGGACATGACAATTAGAAGTTTGATCAGAATTCCTGAGTATGTACTCGGCCTCCATCTGGATTTTTTTTCTCCCACTGATGTAGCAGAACCCATTAATATCAAGGGCTTGAGTGGTTAAAATTCTTCACTCTGCAAGACTATGGGTGGGAAAAGTATGCCCTTTGGTGTTCACCTTCCTAAAAGGCACAGACACCCTCAGTACACACATGATGACATCACCCCTCTGCGCTTGTATAAACGGACTAGATTAAGGAGATTAAGAAGGGAGTGGGTCAGAGGTAAAAGTGATTGAGGGGCAGTGGAGGGGAGGACCCCTACCATCCTCTGAAAAGAGTCAGCACTCGTATCTTTACATGTATTTAGGGCAGAGAAGCAGGTAGATTTCTGAATCACAACCTCTGCTCTGGGCTCTGAGTTCAATTTTCAGCTGTGACTCTAGCAGGAGAGTAAGGCTCGTAACCATGTGGGGCTCTTGCTTTTCAGTCAAAGAGGATGGAGAACCGTAAGGCCCTTCTCACCAGAGGACACAAAAAAGCCTATGAAATGCCTTTGAAGATAGTGAGGGGGAAAATAATGCTACCTAAACTTCATGGTTAAGTGCATGACATATTAAACCACCCTCCTACGGGGCTGACATGCTAATGGATAGTTCCAGCTTTCATTTCAGGTTTTTAGATACCTATAGCAAAAGGATATGCATTCTATAGAGTATATAAGAATGTCAGGCTTACATATTACGTTTTCTAATTTTTAAAGAAGTTATCAGAATGTGTAGATATCTCTTTCCCTTAATAGAGATGTTCCTAGCCAGTTGTCAGTTCATTACAGCCGCCAATACAATCTGTTAAAAAATGCAAATCTATCCGTAGCATGTTCTGGTTTGAAACCCATCAGTATTTACAGGATGAGTTCCAAGCCTAACGAATAAAACCATTTACTTTCTTTTGTTTCTTTTTTAAGATTATATTCCTTTATAGGTTATTACAAGATATCGAATATAATTCCCTGTGCTATGCAGTAAGTCCTTGTTGCTTATCTAAAAACCGTCTGCTTTCTGGGCTCTAAGTATATATTTCCGTGCTTGCTTCTCTCTCCCACCCAATTTTGTCTTCTGCATCACATACAAGTAATATATACACACATGCACAAAGGCACACACACAAACACAGGCACATGGGCACAGTCCTACACAAGAACACTCATATATACACATGGGCAAACATAAGATACACACGGGCATGCGTATAAGACACATGGGCACATAAAAAAGGACATGCATGCAAGCAAGTACACAGGCACACTCATGGGTACACAGCACACAAACATGTGTATACATAGGGACACCAGAAATGCACACAGGCGCACACACGAGGACACATATGTATGCATACATGCAGGCATGTATTCACATACAAGAACACACATGGGTGCAAACACAGACATTCATGGGACTACACAGAAGGCACACACATGCAGATATGGACACCCGAGGATACACACACCCTACACTCTAGCTCACGCAGATTAATCCTTGTTCCTTCCTGTGTCTTACCCCCAGCAGTGGGATACCCTTTTATTCGGTTCCTTAGCTAATCAGGCTTCTTGCTTTTCCCAATGGCGCATGAATGTTACTCTCATTTTAGCTGATTTGCAAAAGCAACTGTATCCCATCCTCACCAAGCACACAGAAACCTTCATCACAGATATTAGTCAGGAAGCATCATTTGAATTTGCCATTGTTCAGAAATGCGTCTTTACAGAGCCTACACATTCCCCTAGATCAGGGGTGTCCAAAAGAAATGCAATGAGAGCCACGGACTTAAGGCATGTGTGTCATTTAAAATTTTCTAGCAGCCATATTGAAAACAAAACAGAAAACGAGTAAAATACATTTTAGTAATGTATTTTATTTAATCTATTACAAAATGCTGTCATTTCAACATGTAATCACTATGAAGTTATAAATGAAATTTTTTACATGATTTTTTGTGTGTACACTGGTCTTTGCAATTTAGTGTGTATTTTACACTTAGCACATCACAATTTGGACCAACTGCATTTCAAATGTCAATAATCACACGTGGCTGGTGACTTCTACATTGGACTGTGCAGCAAAGACTGTCAATCTTCTCTGGATCAGATGGACCAGTTGAGAGACAGGCACTGATGGTGGGGAACCTTAGGGACTAACGGAGCTTCACCTCCAGCAGATCTTAATACAGAACCTAGGGCATGCCTTTTGCAAGCTTACATAATACCTTGTTTTTCCCTTTTTATTTTTCTTCTGCTTAATTTTTTAAAGTTATTTTAATGTATTTTGCCTTGCCACATTAAATGCCTTTTTATAAGCCATTTTAAGTTATTCTTTGTTTATTGTTGGTCTTATAATGAAACAAGTTTAAAAAAAAGAGAAGACCCAGAAGGTACTCATTCTCTTCCATAGTCCTGTAATTCTCCATGTTTGTCTCCCGGGAAGGCGATTCTGGGTCTCTTCTGCCCTCCCCCTGGCCAGGAGCTCCATGTTTGGTGCACTCAAGGGCTTGCTGTACAGTCCGTTCTGCAATAAAACTAAGGATAGTACCATGGACGTGCGCCTAAAAATCACTGTGCTATGCAAAATCAAGCAGTGAAAACCACAGGACTTATAGGAGAAACAGGATTAGGGACACAACATTCCAAACCCTTGTTAAGTGACTCATTCACACAAAAATGATAGAAACCTACAGAAAACAGCCGCATCGTTTTACACATGCAAAGTGGCCAAGAAATACATAAAAACTACAACAAATATGGCACTTGACCTTGAAAAAGACCTGGAGTTTGCTTGTGGAAGTGGTCTGGAGAGTTCAGCTTGTGAGTTAAGGTGAAGTGGAAAGAGACGGGCTAACTGGAGTCTGAGGAAAAGTTGTGACTCCAGAGGGTGATGTGTGTGGTTCAGGGCCCACTCCATGACCTGAGGGAGGGATGCTTGTTTAGATGTGTGTGTGTGTGTGTGTGTGTGTGTGTGTGTGTGTGTTTGGATATTTCTACACCACTCAGTTAATCTCAGTGCAGTTTTTTTGCACTCACCTAGTGTTTCTTGCAAATGAAATTTCACATAATCAGATACGAAATTCACATTATGTGCAAATCATTCCCTAATATGACAATCGTTGGAACAAATTCACCATTTTGAAAATAAGCATTATAGCATAACTGACTGTAGTTATTTCTTTGTTTTTTTTTTTTTTTTTTTGCGTTACGCGGGCCTCTCACTGTTGTGGCCTCTCCCATTGCGGAGCACAGGCTCCGGACACGTAGGCTCAGCGGCCATGGCTCACGGGCCCAGCCGCTCCGCAGCATGTGGGATCTTCCCAGACCGGGGCACGAACCCGTGTCCCCTGCATCGGCAGGCGGACTCTCAACCACTGCACCACCAGGGAAGCCCGACTGTAGTTATTTCTATGATCACCATATATGCATGTGTTTATTTATTATCTGGTCTAGACTGTGAATTCCTTGACGGTAAGAATCCTGTCTCATCTTTGTATCATCTGTCTCTCCCTGACACACAGAGAGTATTCAATGGATCATTCAAATTTTGTTAATCTAAGTTATATTTGACTGCCTCGTATTAAAGTTTGAATTCTTCTGGGGCAAATACCACACTGTCGTGTACATCTTCAAGCCATCTTTCTGTGTGAAACTTGCTAATTTCGGAATGGAGTGCGTCGAAGCGTGTGCAGTGGGTATACTCACCACCCTCTGCCGTTCCCTTATCTCTGGGAGACTTAGCCCGTCCTCAGAAAATGTCAACGGCTCGTCAATGGATCCAGTGTCTTCACAGAGCAGACTCAGGGGAGCCAAAGCAGGCTAAGGGAACAATGGTCGACACTGTTCTTCCTAGTAGTTCTCTGGTCCCTCCCCCAGCATGGAAACACTTATGGGGCTGCTTTCCAGACCAGGACCAAGCCCTCAACGGCCCAGTAGAAATGCTTCTGCTCGGGATCGAGGTAATAAAACTAGTGAAAACAGCACTCTTTTCCCATTGGCTAGGCTGGAATCATTCCTCATGCTGGGCACATGGGCGAGTGGAAATTCGAATAGAGAAATTAGAACATCAGGTCACTGACCCACACTGGAAACACCCACAAAGCCCAGTGTCCTTCCTACACAGGTAAATTGCATAGACAAACAGTAAAAGAGATGAAAAACCCAGCTGAATCCAGAAAAATCGCTTTATTTTGTTTGCATAATACCAAAACGTTTCTCCCTTTTTAATTTATGGTTTCGGAGTCTTACAGAGAATCTGAATATCCATGCGTGTGTCATTGCCCTCTACTGGATAAACTGGGTAATGTTGCTTCACTCCTGTCCCTATATTATATCAAATAATAACTCATACTTACCTAGCATTTGATCTTTTTATTTGTCAAAATGTTTTTACACATAACAGTTTAATTCATTCGGATAATAATGCTTTGAAATAATTAAGCTATTTTCACTCCCATTTTACAGATGAAAAAACTGAGGCAGAGAGGTAAATGTACTCACTGAACATAAACATTTCAGAGAAGCAAAATGCAAAGAACTGTGCTAGGCAATTTACAAAGATGAATAAGATGGAATCTGCTCTCTGGGAGCTTATGATGTATTGCAGATAAGATTCATACACAAAGAACTAAAAGGAAAATAAAATTTGTGATCTATGAATAAATGAAACAAGGAGGTATTGGTTGCCCACTCTGTGCCAGGTGCTCGTATATGTTACTTTAGTTTTTCCTCTTAATGACCTTTTTGGTGTGTATTAATATTATGTGTCCTGTTTTACAAAACAGGACAGAATTGAGGTTGTGCACACATAAGTCATTTGTCTGATGCCCACAGCAAAAAATACCAAGGGAAATAAGGAGAGAGAATTTGCCAGTGCTGCAAAGTGAGCAAGGCTTCATGAAGGTGGTGGCATTCCATCTGGGGCTTGAACGATGGGCAGAAGGATGCAGATGTTCAAGGGAAGCTGTGCTCACAATGCGAGCAAACTGTGGGGCTCACTCGAGGGCAGCAGGTCCTGCAGACAGAGTAGAACTTGGGCTACAAAAAAAGGAGCTGGTCCTGATGCAGAACGTGTATCCGAAGGGAGTCTGCCAGGAGCAAGTGGGAAAGCCAGGGTCCTGGCTTCAGATCCGTGCTGGCAGGAGTTGGCGGTGCCCTCCTGTGTGAGCGCTGAGGCTGCGGTGATGGGGCCACTGTTTCTGCTGCTTATGGATGTGGTCACAGGTCAGTGGGAGGCTGGTGTGGGAAGCACAAGCAGACCATGCAGGGTGCGCTCCTGGGAATCAGGAAGGAGTGTCACATTGCCGGGGAAGATCGGAAAATCATTCACTTTCACATTAGAAGTTGCTGAACTGTGGCACCTCCTCTTTCTTTAACAACCTGGACCAACAGCCTAAAAAGCGGCATGTGAAAAAAACAAATTGAAGACGCTGGAGCCAACGAAACAGGGCTCTTTTTGTCCTTTGACTGTTATGACAAGCCTCATTGAATAGAAGACGTGGGTGATTTTTGCCTAGAGTTTTCCTTTTATGCCCAACGATTTCGCAAGCCCTCCAGAGTAAACCCTCACCATCCTCCATGTATTCTGTTTCTGGTGGCCTCCCAGAGAGTCCCAGGGACAGAATAAATGATAGGAGCTGCAGAGAGTTATCAGAGCTTACAAGGCCATGGCCCTGCTGCCAGAGGATGAAAAGGGTGAGGCCAGGCATTTGAAAGACACAGGAGATGCAGAAAAGCTAAGACAGATTACAGAAATGAGTCTAATCCTTCGTTTGCTAAAGGAAGAACTGGGTTAGAAATTTTTTTCCTCTGCAACTTTTCTGTTGTAACTCCTCCAAGCCCCTGAGATAGTAAAGTAAGCAAGCAAGAAAGATGAGAGAGACAGAGAGATACGTACATATGACAGACAGAGGCAGAGAGAGATAAACAAAGATAGCATATAGACGAAAATGGAGTAATCATGACACTACTGTAACTTTTCTTAAAGCAATGGCCTCTTCCACTGACTCCGTGTTTTTTTTCTTTTTTTTCTTGAAGTATAGTTGATTTACAATGTGTTAATTTCTGCTGTACAGCAAAGTGACTCAGTTATACATATGTGTGTGTGTGTGTGTGTGTGTGTGTGTATGTATATATATATACACATTCTTTTTTATATTCTTTTCCATTATGCTTTATCCCAGGACATTGAATATAGTTCCCTGTGCTACACAGTAGGACCTTATTGTCCATCTATTCTATATGTAGTAGTTTGCATCTACTAATCTTAAATTCCAAGTACATCTCTCCCCCACCTCCCATCCCCCTTGGCAACCACAAGTCTGTTCTCTATGTTCATGAGTATGTTTCTGTTTCATAGAGAGGTTCATTTGTGTCATATTTTAGATTCCACATATAAGTGACATCATATGGTATTTGTCTTTCTCTTTCTGACTTACTTCACTTAATATGATCACCTCTAGGTCCATCCATGTTGCTGTACATGGCATTATTTCATTCTTTTCTATGGTTGAGTAATATTCCATTGTATATATGAACCACATCTTCTTTATCCATTCTTTCATCGATGGACATTTAGATTGTTTCCATGTCTTTGCTATTGTAAATAGTGCTGCTATGAACATAGGGGTGCGTGTATCTTTTTTTTAAATTTTATTTAATTTTATTTTTTAAATTAATTTTTATTGGATTATAGTTGATTTACAATGTTGTGTTAGTTTCTGCTGTACAGCAAAGTAAGTCAGTTATACATATACATATATCCACTATTTTTTAGATTCTGTTCCCATATAGTCATTACAGAGTATTGAGTAGAGCTCCCTGTGCTATCGCAGCAAGATCTTTTTTGACCCACCTCCTAGAGTAATGGAAATAAAAATAAACAAATGGGACCTAATTAAACTTAAAAGCTTTTGCACAACAAAGGAAATCATAAACAAAATGAAAAGACAACCCAAGAATGGAGGAAAAATTTGCAAACAAAGCAACTGACAAGGGATTAATCTCCAAAATATACAAATAGCCCATGCAGCACAATATCAAAAAAAAAACCCAATCAAAAAATGGGCAGAAGATCTAAATAGACATTTCTCCAAAGAAGACATACAGATGGCCAAGAGGCACATGAAAGGATGTTCAACATCACTAATTATTAGAGAAATGCAAATCAAAACTACAATGAGGTATCACCTCACACTGGTCAGAATGGCCATCATCAAAAAGTCTACAAACAATAAATGCTAAAGAGGGTGTGGAGAAAAGGGAACCCTCCTATACTGTTGGTGGGAATGTAAATTGGTACAGCCCCTATGGAGAACAGCCCCTATCCTACTCCTGGGCATATATCTGGAGAAAACCATAATTCGAAAAGAGTCATATAACTGAATGTTCATAGCAGCACTATTTACAATAGCCAGGACATGGAAGCAACCTAAATGTCCATCGATGAAGGAATGGATAAAGAAGATGTGATATAAATATACAAAGGAATATTACTCAGCCATAAAAAAGAACAAAATAATGCCATTTGCCGTGACATGGATGGACCTAGAGATTATCATACTGAGTGAAATAAGTCAGATAGAGAAAGACAAGTATCCTATGATATTGCTTATATGTAGAATCTAAAAAAAATGGTACAAATGAACCTATTTACAAAACAGAAATAGAGTTACAAGTGTAAAAAACAAACTTATGGTTACCAAGGGGGAAAAAGGGAGAGGGGAGGGATAAATTGGGAGACTGGGATTGACAAATACACACTACTCTATGTAAAATAGATAACTAATAAGAACTTGCATGTATTTCTTTGAATTATAGTTTTGTCTAGATATATGCCCAGGAGTGGGATTGCTGGATCATATGGTAATTCTATTTTTAGTTTTCTGAGGAACCTCCATTCTGTTTTCCACAGTGGCTGCACAAACTTACATTCCGACCAACAGTGTAGAAGGAAGGGTTCCCCCACTCACTCAGTCTTGACCATCAGTTAACACACCGGGCTAAGACAGTACATTCAGTGCTTTATTCCATGCATATTTATTGAACACACTTTCCACTTCTCCATTTATTTATTCTATTCTCAGAATCTATTGCATACCAACTAGGTGCCAGAAACTGTCCTAGGAGTGGGGAAAACACAGGTAGATAAACAACCCCTTTTCCCTTAACCAGTCCAGAGCCTTTGTCTCTCTGCCTGCTGCACGTGTGAGATGTCTGAAAAAAGGACTGCATTGCTTGGGTGTTGCCTCATCTTCAGGAGCGCTGGGACCTGGGAGCACTAGTGCAGCCACTCTACTGGAATGACCAGGGCAACTGACAACTGCAAGCCAGAGGATATTTTGTGACTCTTTGTCCTTCTTGTTAAAATCTATCCAAAGCTTTGAGTTTGGGAGAAGGAAACACGCCACTGGCATCAAAAACATGAAGGCAGCAGAGTCCCGGTTCTTGTCTCTCTGGCTGAGCAATAAACTTTTCTCATCTTCAGCTCACCACCACCATTCGCATCACTGCTGCCTTTATTGTTATCCAGACCCATAGAGGGAATGCTGCTAAAATGAGTTTCGTTTCTTGTTCAGTTATTGACATGCCGAGCTTCCTCTCTCCATCCTGCCTGAGACATGTTTTGGAAGAGATGAGGCTTGAGCGAGTGGTCGACATTGAATTGGGAGGCAGCTGAGAGCTGCACTGTGGCCTCATATCATCAGGAAAGGCAAACTGAAGTGGATGGGGCTATGTTTATCCTTTAAAGTAGAAAAATAAACTAAGAGCAGCAGTCCTCTCCTGTTGGTGCCCTTCACCAGCAGTTTTGTCTTGCTTTCATAGAAGTGGTTCTCATCCTTCACAACATGGAAGATGTCTAAGCAGGATAAAGTTTCAGGGATGTCACAAAATGGGATATTTTCCTGTGGTTTGAGCATTTATCCAAAAAAATGTGGATGGAGGAGAGTTGAGCAATGATATAGAGCTAAAGCCAGCACTTCCAGAATTTGGGTGGGGGTTTCTTTTAAAAATCTACTGAAATTTACCAGAATTTCTTCTATCACCAAGCTCTATACACAGACTGACTTCAAAATTGTCTATTCAATTAGTGCTTCCCAGATTTTGGATTTCAAGCATTTTTTAAAGGAAAAAAAAAGTCAAAACAATACATGAGAAACTGACACAGAGTGCCAATTCTGAGTTTACTTTTCTAGGGAAAAAAAAAAGAGTTCACAAAATAGACACAGCTACTATCCACTGGCACCTGGTCATTTCCTGATGGACATTTAATATCTAAAAAGGAGGAAGGAAACAACTTCATAGAAATGCAGAGTCCCTTCAATTTAATCAATTTAGGTTTGGAAAAACTCACAACTTTGGCTTTGTGTTTTTCATTTTGCGGAGGAACCAGAGATGGATCACGGTAGACCAGCTCTAGACCAGCCTGCAGTAACCCCTGGCCTGACTTACGAGTTCCAGTAATCTGGAAGGAGACTGTCCAGTGCTGGGAACAGGTCCACACAGGCCTTCCTAGATAGAACTGTGGCTCTAGAACAGGTAGAATCTTCGATAAGTTACTCTGAACCTCAGATTCCTCATCTATAAAATAGGATGCTGCGATTTGCCTTGGGAACAATTCTGCCTGTTCAGTCAGTCCGTGGGCTGAAGTACTAAGCAGAGGGCCTCGTCACAGGCCTACAATGAGATTAATTCCCTTATTTTCCTCCCCCCCTTTTTTTTTTTTTTTTACAAAAAGACCTGAACCTATTTCTATCCCCTAGGACACATGAAAGAACAACTTGTACTTAGGAGGTACCCAATAAAAGTTTGCTGAATTGAATTTGTATGTCTCACAATGTAGCATTTGTTACAAATTGCCTTATTAGTAATTGCCCCCTGTCTTATCTTCCTTTCAAATTCTATGCACCTTTTGGATTAAGGATGGTTCCGTCCATTTTACTACTATCACCCTCTTGCCATAGAGTCCGGGACAGTGCAGGTTACATCCTAAAGGCTCCGTAAGTACTTGAGAATCAGTCACTGGTTAAAACAGATGGGCTGCTCTTTTCTCTGGGTGCACTGAAAATCCCCAAGTAGTGTGTGTGTGTGTGCCCGCGCGCACGCGCGCACATGTACTCGTTCTCATGGGTCTTTTATTTCTAGAAATCTCAGTCCACCTTGGAACTCCAGTGATAATTCTGAGTTTACAGACATTCAGCAAGGATGATCAGATTGCACTTTTGGAAAAATCTATTTCAAGTTTGATAGCTTATGTGCCAAGGGCAAGGGTTCTTTCTTTTGCTACTAATAACTCAACAGGGGTGGCAGGCAGCAGCACTGCTTACGTGTTTGGTTTCTTCATTCTTCACCAGTGAAGCACTATTACCTTGTATAGGCGACTACATTTTACTTACGTAGTGGTGATCTGATTACCTTGATCTTAAGCATTTTAACCTTGTGCTATCCAGGCCCACAGAGAGTTGGACGAAATGAGAAGAGCCCGTGGAAATACATATCTAATTTTATATTGCAGTTGTATTGGTAATTGCAACTTAACCAGCTTTCCTGTTAGTTCTGGAGGGAAGTGAAATTATATGCAATAATACGATGTTTGGAGAAATGGATATGATGCATAACACAAGAGCCTTCCTTGATGAAATAGCTTGTACTAAGTACATATATGGAAGTCTAATAAATAAGTTATTAAGGATAATTTGTTCAATAGTCGGTAACAAAGTAACTGGGAAGGACCACCCAGGAGGAGTGTGCTTTGTCCCTACTTCCTTCTGAATTAAAATGGTGTCTTTCCTTTAGTGTGTCTTTGGTAGAACCAATCATGTCGATACTAGGAAATTCTCAAGGAATGATTCCATGGTACTGGCAATCTGAACTTGGTTACTAAGATCAGTATTTTCTTTTTTATCATCTTGAATACTGTAGTTTGATCAAGAGATTTTGAACAAACAACTCCAGTGATTTATAGCACTGGTGTTGAATGCTGTGAGTCCCATCAGGTTTTGGAAAGTGTCCTCTGTGACCCACAGAAGAGTAATCAAGCTTTCTGTCATCCACTTTGTTGCTCTGTGACATTTACTGAGTGTCTGTTGTGGCTGGTTCAGCATTATTCAACTCAAAGTCTTAGTCCTAGTGCCAGTTCTTACTCAGCAGATGAGACAATCAAAATGCGAGTATGAAAGTGAAAAAAATATATAAATGGAAGCACCAGAATAAATCTGATGAATTCCTATTAACCTCTCACTCAGCTCACAATATTGGGACCAAAGGACCTTTTAGAGGGAAGAGGACAGTTTTCCTTCATAAACATGCCATGAACCAGTCTAATTTGCTACTAACAATTTGTTATGCAGTTCTCATCTTTGAATTTATCTAAACCCTTCCCGCACCTATTTTTACCTTCAGCTCATATAAATAACTGGAATAATGAATTCCACATGTTACCTTATTTGCAGTTAAAGAACTTCCTTTCAAACTTCAAGAATGTTCTAAATTTGCTCTCATGGGGTTGGGGAAAAAAGATATCTCTAATCATTATCGCCTCTTAATTTCTGTCACTGTCAGATTGCAGCTTCATCATCTTCAAAGTCTGCTTGCCATTGAAAACAACAATAACAACAATATTTTGTAGAAACTTTGCCTAAAAGACAGTGTTATCTAAATGCTTAACTCAGCTATCACTTATGGAGTTGAAGCTGGTGGCCAGGGAAGAAGATGCAAAGTAGCACGAAATAGAGCTCCAGTTTTCCAGGCGTTCTCAGTTGAGTCAGAGAGACAGAGTATGAACTGATATTATAACACAAATACAGTTGAGTTTTGTAAGAGGTTATGGATGGCAACACAGGTGTGGAAGAAATGCTCTTGAGAGACGGGAATCTGTAAGAGCAGTAAAATTGAGGAGACGCTTGAGTTTTAAAGGGAGGGGAAACCTTGTCTAAAAGATAACTTGTGAAAATCAATAAATACAGGGATTAAGAACATGGGATTTGCAGTCAAAGAGAGCTGAATTTGACACATATTTCTGCTGCTTCATAGATGTGTAACCTTGGGCAAATTGCTTTACGTTTTAAAACCAAGCTTTCCTCTGAAATAAAATGAAACTGATGCTGCTGTTCTCTTCCTTCTAGTGTTACCGTGAGGTTCACCTCATGCACTGTGTTTAAAGCCCTTAGCATCATGCCTCATGCCCTGTGAGCATTTATGTGATGAACACCATCACCATCATTACCAGGGTGCCAAGGATATAATCATCCAGGTGGAGACCCAAGTTCTGGCTTCATTCTAAATCTTCAGAAAAGCATCCGGTTATTCTTTCCTCTTTCATGGTCCCCTCCAGCTCTGCACCATAACTTCTTGCCAGACCCCATCTTTAAATTCATGAAGTTTCCCTTGAGACTTTCCCATCCCCAACTACAGGTCCGTCTGAGTGAGATTTCAAACATTTTTGCAGTAGATATTCTGCCCTGTCTTTCCCGCTTATGCATCCAACTTAGTCCATGTCTGTTTCATCAGAGTTGTTGACATTGATGTAGGAGGGGGTTGGAGAAGGACAACAGTAATAAGTCATGGGTGTAGATACAGACAGGCTGGCTAGATGCCGATCATCATAGCCTTACACTTCACCTTTCTGTATTAGGAACCATTTATTGACTGAAGAATTAAAGATTTATGTCCAATCCTTTTGTATATTAAGTGCTTTACAACTGTCTTGGTGGTTTCTTAGACTGAAAGGTATTAATTATAGGAGAATGAAATAAAAATGTACAAAATAACTAGCTGCAGGTACAAAATCAAAGGCACTGACTGGTCAGGCCTTGGGAGGATAAGTTAAGAGGTAAAGTAAAAGAGACTTGAATTCAGAGCCAAGAAACTGGAGTTCAGGTGTGGCTCCACGTCTAATTAGCTGTGAAAACAGAGCAAGTTCACTTTGCGTTTTAGGACATTGGAGTGTCATGTCTATACTTCAGGAGTTAGAGTAGATGGTGTCTAAGATTCTTTCCATTTTTATCATTCTATGTGCATATAAGCTCATAATTCCTCCCGAAACACTCTAAACATTGAATATTACGGAATTGTGGTTGAGGATAAATTCCTAGCATGCATCTTGGAATTGATAGCTATAACTTATATACAGTGTTACAATACATTATAATAAATATTAATAAATTTATTATTTATAAATTTAATATTTATTATAAATATCAATATATTTTTTGTATTGTATCCATGTATCACTTGATAGTTTTTACATTTTTACATATGTTATTTCATAATCAAAACAATACTTTGAGACATGTTATGCAGGAATTGTTTTCTATTTTTCAAACAAAGACACTAAAGTGAAGAAAGTTAGATGATTCATCCCAAGCCACGCTGCGAACAACACACCACAGAGATGGAACTGAATTCAGTACCCTTTCCCCCAGTCCACACAATGGCTCAGATTTAAATAGAGAAGATAACTTTTTTATGGGTGTTAAGTAAGCTTAACAACTGTACAACCAAAACTTTACCCCAAGCATCAGCTCAATGAACCATAGTATCTAATGATGTTAAACAGAAGCTATGACAATGCTCAGCTCTCAGGGAGATGGGGATCACTGTTCAGGCTGCTGCTTCGTAAGAACAAAAGGAAAAGATCTGATACTCGTATGTAACTTTATACTTTCCAAGTACACTCAAGTGTATTACTATACAGAGATTTTAAAAGAGAAATTAAGCAAAATATTATAGGTGGGAAACTGAAGCTTAGGAAAATGCCATCAGATACAGAAAGCAATAGGGTCAGAGCAGATCAGTTTTCTGACTCCTAAACCCCAGCCTCCCTCCGCTATTTGGGGTGACCCACTGTCCCAGTTTGCCTGAACCTGACGGATTTCCCAGGACATGAAAATTTGTGTTAAAACTGTAAAATTTGCAGGCAAACTAGGATAAGTTGGTCACTCTACCACCACATGGCCTAAGTTCTGACACATACTGTCGAAATCCCGATTTTTACCAACAGGCAATCAATGGTTAAGTTAACAGGTCTCTGGGATGGTTAAGTGACCCATCTTGTTATCAAGCTGAAACAGGAATAATAATGATAATTGTGTAACCAAGATCTTGATTATGATACTAATCAAAACATTTGCCATAACAATGTCAATTATCATTAAACAGCATTTCCTTACTTACAGTATGGAACCAAGCCAACAATATAATAAGCCACCCACGATGGAGTGAGGGGATGTTGTTGCCTTTGTTCTGGAAAAGGACCACATAAAATAAACTCTATAGAATTATTTATAAACTGATGCAACAATTTGGTTATTTTTTTTAATGGTTAGGTCCTTTAAGTGCACTTCTGTTAATCCCCAAACGGAAAAGTGTCTTTCATCCAGAACAGGAATTGATTATAAAATGTCGTCATTTGAAGAAATGGTACTCTTTCCAGTCATAAATAGAAAACAACTGCCTACCGTTCTTACTATTGTTACTTCTTTTATGGTACTCTAAAGAGTGACCAAATTCTTTAAAACTACATTCAGATTGAGGATGTATTTTTGTTATAGTAGTCTCCCAACTCCGATGTCATTGGTGAATTTATTCCAGTACTGAGCCCTTTTTATCTCTGTCAACTTAGATTAAGTCGAATTAGTTCTCATTTCAATATTGACAAAGATTTTGTTTGACAGCAAGAGTGACCTCTGGTTTCCTCCCAAGGACAATCTTATCTATAGAACGAATCATAAACTCTCTGTGAGAGGAAGGCTGAGACATTGATGGTGTTTCTATTTAGACTGAGTCAGAGAACACAAGGAAAAGGGCTTAAAATCATGGCACAGGACAAACACGTTAGACAGAAGGAAGGACCACCTGGTTGAATGTTTGGGGAATTCTGGAATTTAATCCTGGAATTTATTTCTAATTTAATTCAAGGAATCTCCTTAAGTGGAAACTTTGAAGGAAATGCATAAAACTAGGTTGATTTGAGAGTAGTTCTTTTGGGGTGTCTTTTTTTTTTTTTTGGCCGCGCCATGCGACAACATGTGGGATCTTCCCAGATCAGGGATCGAACCCGTGCCTCCTGCAGTGGAAACGAGGAGTCCTAACCACTGGCCCACCAGGGAATTCCCAATCTGAGGGTAGTTCTGTCCCCTGTTGTAATGAATAGCAAAGTTTGTTTGGAAGGCGAGCAGCGAAGTGGAGATAAAATACGGGAAGAGAAGAGAGTGGCCACATTTGTAAAGGTTATGATGTCATGAATCAATTTCTGTTTGGAATTGAGACTCCCAAAGCTGAAAGGCATCTCCAATCCAGCTTCTTTCAGTCAGGCTGCTGAATTTCTTAGCTTTTGTTTCTTTTATATGAAATCATTTTTCTTCTGAGTCCTTCAAACAATACAATACGTAAGTGAAAAGAATGACAGGTATTACCTAGCTGAATGTCTTTATCTTACAAATGAGGATTCTTAGGCTCAGAGATGTTAAATGATTTGCCCAAAACTATGCAACTGGGAGTTTACAGAGTAGCCCAGAATACAGGCGTGTTGCCTCCTTTTCCCGTACCTTTTCTCTGGTCTCGTTGGAGACATTTAAGAGGTATTTTCCCCTATTTGGTAGTGTAAGTTCATACAAAGGATCATGACAGGTTGGTGAACTAAAGAGATGCTATATCATCTTGTGGCCTCAGTTTTCCTGTTCTAGATTGGAGTCCCAGGCAGTGTTCAACTCGACGGCCCCACATCTCTAAGTCCGCCAAGTTCTTGATGCCTCCACCGATGTTCACGTCATTTCATCTGAACTCATGAGGGGACCACTTTGTTCTGCAGGGTTGTTCAGGAATAAAATGTGTACTCCAAAATAAGAAGGAAATTGTATGGATACAAATACAAAGTGTGACTATAACATAATAAAATTGATTTCTAAAAGACATATTCCAGAAGGTAGAGGTTTAAATAAATAGCATCCTCTATCCAGTCTCATGAAATTTGGCACATTTTTTTTTTTTTTTTTTGAGTTCCATTTTGGAAGGAGTCTTCAGTTTCGGTTTTTTAGGCACACGGGGCTGTTTAAGAATTACAGTGGTGCCTAAATTGTAACGAAGAAAATTGCTAGCCAGAGGATTACCCACTTTTTTGCAGATTTCTGCCTTGTTCATCTCTATCCTGTCATATAATATGAGCAATATATTTTTGTCTAATTTAATCAAATCAACTAGACTATAAGAGTTGACTCCAGACAGCTCCTCATAGAGAGTACAGTGGAAGATATTTGAAAGAATGTCCATAGGCTCTGAGAACATTTGCAGAGAGGAATGACAAATCTATTTGGAATAATAGGGGTACATTATTGGGATGCATGTATCAACTTCAGAGGGGTGCCTTTGGAGGGTGGCATTTTCTGATGTGAAGGTTCTGAGGTATTTGCTGAAACCTCCAACTGTAGTTGCTATGCAAGATAATTTACCATTTGTTTGCATTTAAATGTGACAGGTTTTTAAAGAGTTAGAAAACATGTTAACTTATCAATCTCCCCAGGCTCACTGGGATAGTTCTAACAGTGACTGCAAATGTAAGGTTTTATGAGATTTTCTTGTTTTCAATTGATTAGAACAATTCAAAGAAAGTCAGACTTTGATCTAAAATCAGTAAGCACAGGCTGTCTAGTTGGCCAAATATTTGTACTTTGAGATGGAGTAATATTCAGTTACTGCATCTGGATCCAGACATTCATAATGGCTGGGATAGGTGTATTTGATTAAAATAAAACTCATACGGGCACAGTGGTTAATAATCCACCTGCCAATGCAGGGAACACAGGTTCGATCCCTGATCCGGGAAGATCCCACATGCCGCGGAGCATCTAAGCCCGTGCGCCACAACTACTGAGTCTGCACTCTAGAGCCCATGCTCTGCAACTAGAGAAGCCACGACAATGAGAAGCCCGCGCACTGCAACGAAGAGTAGCCTCACTCGCCGCAACTAGAGAAGGCCCGTGTGCAGCAACGAAGACCCAACACAGCCAAAAATAAAAACAAATAAATTTACTGGTGGCGCAGTGGTTGAGAGTCCGCCTGCCGATGCAGGGGACACGGGTTCGTGCACCGGTCCAGGAGGATCCCACATGCCGCGGAGCAGCTGGGTCCGTGAGCCATGGCCGCTGGGCCTGCGCATCCGGAGCCTGTGCTCTGCAGCGGGGGAGGCCACAAAAACTCAGACAAATGAACTATTCTTTAATTAATAGTTAGTTAATAGGCAGAAATCATCCAACCTCTAGATTTAGATCTAGTATTTTTCAACAGGTGTATGTAGGTACTTGGGGAAAGCTAATTTCTCCGTGCAGAGCTGTCCAGGCTCTGCAAGATGTGTGGCATCCCTGACCACACACTAAAAACCAGAAAAACTCAGACAAAAGTGTGACAAACAAAAATGTTCCACACATTTCCAAATGCTCCTTGGGGACAGCAGAAGAAGTACTGCCTGTGGTTGAAAACGTCTGATTAAATAAAAAGTAATATAAAAGGTGAAAAAATAAAGCAGAATTTATTATTAGTTGGGTGGCCTAGAGTAAATGACTTATCCCTGGGCTTCAGTTTCTTCATGTGTGTCATGAGAATAAGAACAAGGAAGCTTGTAAGATTGTTGCTAATGTGATCAAAATTAATGAATGAAATAACGAATATCAAGTTCCTAGTGAATCACCTCATGAATAGTAGGCAAACAGTATATAATTAATTAACTTCTATTGCTTCTTTCTCTTTCTAATTTAACATTTTTCTTTCACAGGAAAGGCTGGACAACCAGAGCTGTTGTGGTAGATGTGTCTAGACATGATACAAAAGGCCTCAGAAAGTTGGTTTGGGCATGTACTCTTCCAGAAATGAAGTATAGTCTCTAGAATAGATTTCTAGAATCTCACTTGGTTTCAACTTATGCGCATAGTTCACTTACATGAACATTTCATTTTCACCTCAATAATCAGTTTGTTGTGTTGCCCAGCAAATTCGTTTCCTATGAACAGGTTTTATCTGTTAAACTAGCTCATGACCAGCAGTAACCTCCAAGGAGTGGATGTAACTCTCAGCTTTTATCATTTCAGACAATGGCTTTTTGTGATATTAAAAAAAAAAATCAGATTGAGTAGGTTACCAGTCATTTTCTTGAAATTTTGGCTTCTGGAAAACCAACAGCCTATGGTAGGCGTCCTCTCCAATTCTCATCTATGTTTGTTACTTGGAAGTATTGTATATGCTGGATTCGCTTCAATTCTGCATGTGTTTCTAAAGCACAGTGTACTGGAAATCCTGGAAGCATTTTTTCAGTGTTCTTTAGCTTGATGTAACTATTTAACCTGAAAGAGTTTCCATGAGAATCCAAAGTATGTATAATCCCAGTGTCTGAGCTCTTCATTTTTCTTCAAATGCAGCTCCATAAAAAAGTCAAAATGGAATTCTGCACCTCACACAGGTTTCAGTGAGTGTCCCCTTAGAAATGAAAAGCGTTCCAGAGAAGAGAACATTTGCCACAAGACTCATTTCCAAGATTTAGTAAACAGTTATTGAAAACCCACTAGTGCTAGGCCAAGGCCGGGGAGACCAAGATGCATAGCACAGAGAGCCTAAGGATGTAGATTAACAGTAGTAATAACAATGACTGCAATAATAATGTTTATTGATTCAAATGTTTCAAGCAGTGTTCTGAGCACATGAAAAGTATGGACAAATGTCACTTGCACAATAACTCTATGAGGGAGTTTCGTTATTGTTTTGTTATTGTTTCTACCTTACAAGGAGAAATTTGAGGCCCCAGGAAAGTTAAGCAACACATTTTATGTCTGGTCATACAACGAGTGAATGGTGGAGCCAGGATTTGAACACATGCAACCTGGCTCAAGACTTTAGCCCAGGGAAGAGCAGCATTCACTGACTAGAAAACCAGAGGGAAGGCTTCGCAGAAGAGCTGTCTTTGATGTTATGTCTCAAGGAATGGATGATCTCCAGGCAGGTGAGACAGGGAATGGGATGCTTGGCAGATGGAACAGAATCTGAATAGGCTTAAAAGCTTTTTTAACACTAAGCATGTTGTGGCACGCTCAAAATGGATAATTTCACAAAGTTTTATACAGAGACTCATTTAACAGCCTGGGTGGAGTTTAAGGGGTGTGTCATACCCCAGAGCTAGTCACATTGGGAAGTCATTAACATCCCAGGGCCTAAAAGGGCAAAGGATGAGGTGGGGGAGAGACTGCCCAGGACCATGTAGAGTAGCTACGTGGAAACAGGAGCAGGACAGGGGCTGTTGGTAGAGAGATGCAGCCAACCCACTGCAACCTAGCATGAGGGGAGCAGGGAATACATCTCAAATTCACCCTTTTCTCACTCTCTAAGCTCGTACCTATGCTCCCCATTGGCTGAAAACAGCTAGAAGCCATAGGGCAAATGAACCCATGGATGCTGTTAATAAGGGGCAGCCTCCCTGGATACAGAGCAGGATGGGAATAGTAGACAGTGCATCTGGAGGGACAAATGGACCATGTTCAGAACCCCAAACCAATACATAATATATTCCGAGTTGGGACATATTTTTGAATGGCTTTGGACATACTAAACTTTTGAATAATTTCCAAAGGTCATGTGTGCTGACTGACAGTGGAATACCTATCCCTTTTCCTAGAGAAAAAAGATCATAAACCCATAGTTATGTTTCATGGGAATCTGTTCCCAGATGTTTCTGAAACCTAATGCCACACAAATACAGTAGTAATTTAATACCAGCTCACATTGAGCAGGTTCAAAAGTAACTTTTCTCAATTGCCCCTAACTTAATTAATATTTTCATAATTAGCCAGGAGACTTCCTGAGTGAAGATGAGATTCTTGGCTACTTTTAGCTATTAGTGAATTATCTGAGCACAGAAACAGCCTTACGTTTCTTTCAGGCAGAAACATAAAATAAGTTACTTTCATCTGCTTCTAATTCAAAAGTAGACAGTGAATTTGATTCGACATTATTAAAAAAAAATCACCTTTTGTCTGAGATCATGCATGGAAAAATTCAACCCCAAAGGACAGAATTTCGGAACCTAATATGCAAGCAAAAAAGTGGGCTGAGTGAAAAGGAAGGAAGAATATTCTAGTTGAAATCTGTAAATAATATGAGCTTACCTATTAAAGTCCACTTTTGCAAAAAATCTTAGAAGAGGATTATACTGCTACTACCAAGAAAGATGGAAGTTCTACCCCTATAGAGAAGCTGAGTAGGGTTTGGATAATTTGACTATTGAATAATTATAAAAGCTAACATTTGTATTTGTCCAGACACTGTAATAAGCATGCTTATTTAATCCTCTGTCTGCAAGGTAACTTTTATTATTATCCTCATTTTACATATAAGGAAACTAAGGTTTATGGAGATTACATGACCTTTCTAAGGTTCTATATCCAATAAATGACTTTGTTGAGGTACAAACTCAGGTCTTTTTGACCGTAAAGGCTAGCATATTTGTGTGAAGAGAAGGAGAGTAAATTGTGAAGTAACCCTACAATAAGCATACCGATCCCTAATGATTTACATGCACTGATTAGATTTTCTAGTGAACTTGAAAAGATAGCTGATGACTTATCACCTCTGTGGGTGGATATAGTGTCTTTCTTCACTTTGTTTCTGAACACCTTGCATTTCCTGATCAAAGCTCAGAACCACGGCTAGACTTTAGGGCTATTAAGATACCAAAATTAGGGCAAAACACAGAACACTTTTTAGGAAGAATATATGAGCAGCCATGATTAGCTCAAGGCTGACCTTGACCTCTGCTGTGTTTTGGAGAGAGATGCCTCAGGAACTTTGTACAGTAGGACTTGGCTTGTCCTGTAGGCTAAGAACATCAAAGGTTAGGGCTATTCCCTGGTATACCTGTTCTTAAAAAATGGCCATCTATCAACCAATACAGGTGATCTGTCAAACAATACAGGTGAAAATATGTATTAAACTTAGTAGATTTAGGATCAGTCAATTAACACAGGTAAAATATATACTACATCTATCAGATTTTCAGACTAAATCATTTCTTGAGATTCGTGTATTTACTTTTTTTCATGTTGTCTAAAGTTAGGAATCTCATATATCTGCTGTTTTGAGATTAGGTAAATAAGCCTTGGGCATATAAAAAGCCCTCAAAATATGAATAGTTATTGAGTAATTGCATGAGGTAAATGTCTTCATGTTCACTTAATCCATATTTTTATGGTAATTGAACTTGATCAGCTTCCCAATCAGTTTTTATATTTATGTATTGAAAATCACTTATCAATACAGAAAAGATTTCTGTAAAGTGACATGTTAAGCCTGTCACATGTTAAGTCCTCTTCTTTGCTTCGAGATATATATGATTGCTATTGGTAATGGCACGTAGAGGTAAGGCAGCACTCTGAAGCAGCAGGGCTGTGGTACGTGGTTATTCACCCCACTCGTGTTGAAAGGGTCTGGGGGGCCAAGGGACAAGCTACAAAAGCTCTAACCTCACCAGCAACGCTGGTAGAGAGAGAAAGAGCATCTTTTCTCTCCCATTCCTAGCAGGTCATGTTCATAGCATCTTCCTAGGTACCTGCACTGAGGCAGAGCCCTCTCTGCCTCTCTGCAGAGTGTGAGGCAATTTGGAATGCAAGGGAATCATTTGACTCTGACACTGGGCCTGCTGCTCCACCTTGGTGCTTCTTTATCATACTACTGGAATTCTTACCTTAGGGAATTTGCAAAAGCAGAGGCATTATCTCCAGAAGAACCCTCACTAAAATGGACATTAAGTTACCAGGGAGGGAAAGATGGACCAGTGGTCTGTAAGTAAATATGAACTGTGCTTTTCAGGGTCATGAACGGTGCCTCAATGCCTGGATCTTGAGAGCAGGACAGAGTCTTTGCCTGGGGGCTTGAAGCTCTCTTGTTGGAGGCAAGGAGAATCTGTTTAGGGAGCTGAGGCTGGGATAGGATGAAGTCTCAGACCAAGGAACAAGGAGAGTGGCTGGGGTATGGGGGCTTGCCATGGGAAGATTAGAAAATAAAAAGGAAACAAATTCATAAAAGGATGTAACCAGACATGAGGACGATCCCAAAAGAACAGCTGAACCTCTTTTCCTATTTTCCCAGTTTAGTTATTTATTTAATTATTTGGAGTATAGTTGATTTACAATGTCATATTAGTTTCAGGTGTACAGCACAGTGATTCAGTTATACACACACACACACACACACACACACACACACACATATATTCAGATTCTTTTCCCTTATAAGTTATTACAAAATATTGAGTATACTTCCCTGTGCTCTTACTTTTTTTTTTTTTTTTTTTTTTTTGCAGTAACGCGGGCCTCTCACTGTTGTGGCCTCTCCCATTGCGGAGCACAGGCTCCGGACGCGCAGGCTCAGTGGCCATGGCTCACGGGGCTAGCCGCTCCGCGGCATGTGGGATCTTCCCGGACCGGTGCACGAACCCGTGTCCCCTGCATCGGCAGACGGACTCTCAACCACTGCGCCACCAGGGAAGCCCTCAGTTTACTTTTGATCAGCCCTGTCTGTAAGGGCAGCATGGTATCTAGTAATTTATGACTACAAGTGTGTTTCTTTTTTTTTTAACATCTTTATTGGAGTATAATTGCTTTACAATGGTGTGTTAGTTTCAGCTTTATAACAAGTGAATCAGTTATACATATACATATGTTCCCATATCTCTTCCCTCTTGCATCTCCCTCCCTCCCACCCTCCCTATCCCACCCCTCCAGGCAGTCACAAATCACCGAGCTGATCTCCCTGTGCTATGCGGCTGCTTCCCATTAGCTATCTACCTTACGTTTGGTAGTGTATATATGTCCATGCCTCTCTCTCGCTTTGTCACAGCTTACCCTTCACCCTCCCCATATCCTCAAGTCCATTCTCTAGTAGGTCTGTGTCTTTATTCCTGTCTTACCCCTAGGTTCTTCATGACATTTTTTTCCTTAAATTCCATATATATGTGTTAGCATACGGTATTTGTCTTTCTCTTTCTGACTTACTTCACTCTGTATGACAGACTCTAGGTCTATCCACCTCATTACAAATAGCTCACTTTCGTTTCTTTTTATGACTAATATTCCATTGTATATATGTGCCACATCTTCTTTATCCATTCATCCTACGATGGACACTTAGGTTCTTTCCATCTCCGGGCTATTGTAAATAGAGCTGCAATGAACATTTTGGTATATGACTCCTTTAGAATTATGCATTTCTCAGGGTATATGCCCAGTAGTGGGATTGCTGGGTCATATGGTAGATCATTTGTAGTTTTTTAAGGAACCTCCATACTGTACTCCACAGTGGCTGTATCAATTTACATTCCCACCAAGAGTGCAAGAGGGTTCACTTTTCTCCACACCCTCTCCAGCATTAATTGTTTCTAGATTTTTTGATGATGGCCATTCTGACTGATGGCCATTCTGACTACAATGATATCTCATTGAAGTTTTGATTTGCATTTCTCTAATGATTAATGATGTTGAGCATTCTTTCATGTGTTTGTTGGCAGACTGTATATCTTCTTTGGAGAAATGCCTATTTAGGTCTTCTGCCCATTTTTGGATTAGGTTGTTTGTTTTTTTGTTATTGAGCTGTATGAGCTGCTTATAAATTTTGGAGATTAATCCTTTGTCAGTTGCTTCATTTGTAAATATTTTCTCCCATTCTGAGGGTTGTCTTTTGGTCTTGTTTATGGTTTCCTTTGCTGTGCAAAAGTTTGAAGTTTCATTAGGTCCCATTTGTTTATTTTTGTTTTTATTTCCATTTCCCTAGGAGGTGGGCCAAAAAGGATCTTGCTGTGATTTATGTCATAGAGTGTTCTGCCTGTGTTTTCCTCTAAGAGTTTGATAGTTTCTGGCCTTACATTTAGGTCTTTAATCCATTTTGAGCTTATTTTTGTGTATGGTGTTAGGGAGTGATCTAATCTCATACTTTTACATGTACCTGTCCAGTTTTCCCAGCATCACTTACTGAAGAGGCTGTCCTTTCTCCACTGTACATTCCTGCCTCCTTTATCAAAGATAAGGTACCATATGTGCGTGGGTTTATCTCTGGGCTTTCTATCCTGTTCCATTGATCTATCTTTCTGTTTTTGTGCCAGTATCATACTATCTTGATTACTGTAGCTTTGTAGTATAGTCTGAAGTCAGGGAGCCTGATTCCTCCAGCTCCGTTTT
Organism: Aethalodelphis obliquidens; assembly: GCF_003676395.1. Classification (NCBI taxonomy): domain Eukaryota; kingdom Metazoa; phylum Chordata; class Mammalia; order Artiodactyla; family Delphinidae; genus Aethalodelphis; species Aethalodelphis obliquidens. Next base: position 20,228,202 of record NW_020837975.1, read on the forward strand.
TCGTTCTCAAGATTGCTTTGGCTATTCGGGGCCTTTTGTGTTTCCATACAAATTGTGAACTTTTTTGTTCTAGTTCTGTAAAAAATGCCAGTGGTAGTTCGATAGGGATTGCATTGAACCTGTAGATTGTTTTGGGTAGTAGAGTCATTTTCACAATGTTGATTCTTCCAATCCAAGAACTTGGTATATCTCTCCATCTATTTGTATCATCTTTAATTTCTTTCATCAGTGTCTTATAATTTTCTGCATACAGGTCTTTTGTTCCTTAGGTAGGTTTTTTCCTAGATATTTTATTCTTTATGTTGCAGTGGTAAATGGGAGTGTTTTCTTGATTTCACTTTCAGATTTTTCATCATTAGTGTATAGGAATGCCAGAGATTTCTGGGCATTAATTTTGTATCCTGCTACTTTACCATATTCGTTGATTAGCTCTAGTAGTTTTCTGGTAGCATCTTTAGGATTCTCTATGTATAGTATCATGTCATCTGCAAACAGTGACAGCTTTACTTCTTCTTTTCCGATTTGGATTCCTTTTATTTCCTTTTCTTCTCTGATTGCCGTGGCTAAAAGTTCCAAAACTATGTTGAATAATAGTGGTGAGAGTGGGCAACCTTGTCTAGTTCCTGATCTTAGTGGAAATGCTTTCATTTTTTCACCATTGAGGATGTTTGCTGTGGGTTTGTCATATATGGCCTTTATTATGTTGAGGAAAGTTCCCTCTATGCCTACTTTCTGCAGGGTTTTTATCATAAATGGGTGTTGAATTTTGTCAAAAGCTTACTCTGTATCTATTGAGATGATCATATGGTTTTTCTCCTTCAGTTTGTTAATATGGTGTATCCCGTTGATTGATTTGCGTATATTGAAGAATCCTTGCATTCCTGGAATAAACCCCACTTGATCATGATGTATGATCCGTTTAATGTGCTGTTGGATTCTGTTTGCTAGTATTTTGTTGAGGATTTTTTCATCTATGTTCATCAGTGATATTGGCCTGTAGTTTTCTTTCTCTGTGACATCCTTGTCTGGTTTTGGTATGAGGGTGATGGTGGCCTCATAGAATGAGTTTGGGAGTGTTCCTCCCTCTGCTATATTTTGGAAGAGTTTGAGAAGGATAGGTGTTAGCTCTTCTCTAAATGTTTGCTACAATTCGCCTGTGAAGCCATCTGGGCCTGGGCTTTTGTTTGTTGGAAGATTTTTAATCACAGTTTCAATTTCAGTGCTTGTGACTGGTCTGTTCATATTTTCTATTTCTTCCTGATTCAGTCTTGGCAGGTTGTGCATTTCTAAGAATTTGTCCATTTCTTCCAGGTTGTCCATTATATTGGCATAGAGTTGCTTGTAGTAATCTCTCATGATCTTTTGTATTTCTGCAGTATCAGTTGTTACTTCTCCTTTCTCATTTCTAATTCTATTGATTGGAGTCTTCTCCCTTTTTTTCTTGATGAGTCTGGCTAATGGTGTATCAATTTTGTTTATCTTCTCAAAGAAGCAGCTTTTAGTTTTATTGATCTTTGCTATTGTTTCCTCCATTTCTTTTTCATTTATTTCTGATCTGATTTTTATGATTTCTTTCCTTCTGCTAACTTTGGGGTTTTTTTGTTCTTCTTTCTTTAATTGCTTTAGGTGCAAGGTTAGGTTGTTTATTCGAGATGTTTCCTGCTTCTTAAGGTAGGATTGTATTGCTATAAACTTCCCTCTTAGAACTGCTTTTGCTGCATCCCATAGATTTTGGGTCATCGTGTCTCCATTGTCATTTGTTTCTAGGTATTTTTTTATTTCCTCTTTGATGTGTTCAGTGATCACTTCATTATTACGTAGTGTATTGTTTAGCCTCCATGTGTTTGTATTTTTTACAGATCTTTTCCTGTAATTGATATCTAGTCTCATAGCGTTGTGGTCGGAAAAGATACTTGATATAATTTCAATTTTCTTAAATTTACCAAGGCTTGATTTGTGACCCAAGATATGATCTATCCTGGAGAATGTTCCATGAGCACTAGAGAAAAATGTGTATTCTGTTGTTTTTGGATGGAATGTCCTATAAGTATCAATTAAGTCCATCTTGTTTAATGTATCATTTAAAGCTGTGTTTCCTTACTTATTTTCATTTTGGATGATCTGTCCATGGGTAAAAGTGGGGTGTTAAAGTCCCCTACTATGAATGTGTTACTGTCGATTTCCCCTTTTATGGCTGTTAGTATTTACCTTATGTATTGAGGTGCTCCTATGTTGGGTGCATAAATATTTACAATTGTTCTATCTTCTTCTTGGGTCGATCCCTTGATCATTATGTAGTGTCCTTCTTTGTCTCTTCTAATAGTGTTTATTTTAAAGTCTATTTTGTCTGATATGAGAATTGCTACTCCAGCTTTCTTTTGGTTTCCATTTGCATGGAATATCTTTTTCCATACCCTTACTTTCAGTCTGTAAGTGTCTGTAGGTCTGAAGTGGGTCTCTTGTAGACAGCAAATATATGGGTCTTGTTTTTGTATCCATTCAGCCAATCTGTGTCTTTTGGGGGGGGCATTTAGTCCATTTACATTTAAGGTAATTATCGATATGTATGTTCCTATTCCCATTTTCTTAATTGTTTTGGGTTCGTTATTGTAGGTCTTTTCCTTCTCTTGTGTTTCTTGCCTAGAGAAGTTCCTTTAGCATTTGTTGTAAAGCTGGTTTGGTGGTGCTGAACTCTCTCAGCTCTTGCTTGTCTGTAAAGGTTTTAATTTCTCCATCAAATCTGAATGAGATCCTTGCTGGGTAGAGTAATCTTGGTTGCAGGTTTTTCTCCTTCATCACTTTCAATATGTCCTGCCAGCCCCTTCTGGCTTGCAGAGTTTCTGCTGAAAGATCAGCTGTTAACCTTATGGGGATTCCCTGTGTGATTTGTTGTTTTTCCCTTGCTGCTTTTAATATGTTTTCTTTGTATTTAATTTTTGACAGTTTGATTAATATGTGTCTTGGCGTATTTCTCCTTGGATTTATCCTGTATGGGACTCTCTGGGCGTCCTGGACTTGATTAACTATTTCCTTTCCCATATTAGGGAAGTTTTCAACTATAATCTCTTCAAATATTTTCCCAGTCCCTTTCTTTTTCTCTTCTTCTGGAACCCCTATAATTCGAATGTTGGTGTGTTTAATGTTGTCCCAGAGGTCTCTGAGACGGTCCTCAGTTCTCTTCATCCTTTTTTCTTTATTCTGCTCTGCAGTAGTTATTTCCACTCTTTTATCTTCCAGGTCACTTATCCATTCTTCTGCCTCAGTTATTCTGCTATTGATCCCATCTGGAGTATTTTTAATGTCATTTATTGTGTTGTTCATCATTGTCTGTTTCATCTTTAGTTCTTCTAGGTCCTTGTTAAATGTTTCTTGCATTTTGTCTATTCTATTTCCAAGATTCTGGATCATCTTTACTATCATTATTCTGAATTATTTTTCAGGTAGACTGCCTATTTCCTCTTCATTTGTTAGGTCTGGTGCGTTTTTATCTTGCTCCTTCATCTGCTATGTCTTTTTCTGTCTTCTCATTTTGCTTATCTTACTGTGTTTGGGGTCTCCTTTTTGCAGGCTTCAGGTTCGTAGTTCCTGTTGTTTTTGGTGTCTGTCCCCAGTGGCTAAGGTTGGTTCAGTGGGTTGTGTAGGGTTCCTGGTGGAGGGGACTAGTGCCTGTGTTCTGGTGGATGAGGCTGGATCCTGTCTTTCTGGTGGGCAGGTCCATGTCTGGTGGTGTGTGTTGGGGTGTCTGTGGACTCACTATGAATTTAGGCAGCCTTTCTGCTAATGGGTAGGGTTGTGTTCCTATCTTGCTAGTTGTTTGGGACAGGATGTCCAGCACTGTAGCTTGCTGGTCGTTGAGTGAAGCTGGGTGCTGGTGTTAAGATGGAGATCTCTGGGAGATTTTCGCTGTTTGATATTATGTGGAGCTGGGAGGTCTCTTGTGGACCAGTGTCCTGAAGTTGGCTCTCCCACCTCAGAGGCACAGCAGTGACGCCTGGCTGCAGCACCAAGAGCCTTTCATCCACACGGCTCCTTAATTTGCGATGATTCGTTGTGTCTTCATGTATTCCACAGATGCAGGGTATATCAAGTTGATTGCGGAGCTTTAATCCGCTGCTTCTGCGGCAGCTGGGAGAGATTTCCCTTTCTCTTCTTTGTTCTCACAGCTCCCAGGGGCTCAGCTTTGGATTTGGCCCCGCCTCTGCGTGTAGGTCGCTGGCTCAGGCCCGGGGGGGAGGGAGGGGCACGGAGTGCGGGGCGAGCCTGCGGCGGCAAACGCCAGCGCGACGTTGCACGAGCCTGAGGCACGCCGTGCGTTCTCCCGGGGAAGTTGTACTTGGATCCCGAGACACTGGCAGTGGCGGGCTGCACAGGCTCCCCGGAAGGGGTGTGTGGATAGTAACCTGTGCTCACACACAGGCTTCTGGTGGCGGCAGCAGCAGCCTTAGCGTCTCAGCCTGTCTCTGGGGTCCGCGCTTTTAGCCGCAGCTCGCGCCCGTCTCTGGAGCTCCTTTCAGCAGCGCTCTGAATCCCCTCTCCTCGCGCACCAGGAAACAAAGAGGTAAGAAAAAGTCTCTTGCCTCTTCGGCAGGTCCAAATTTTTCCCCGGACTCCCTCCCGGGTAGTCGTGGCGCACTAACCCCCTGCAGCCTGTGTTTACGCCGCCAACCCCAGTCCTCTCCCTGCGCTCTGACCGAAGTCCGAGCCTCAGCTCCCAGCCCCGCCCGCCGCGGCGGGGGAGCAGACAAGCCTCTCGGGCTGGTGAGTGCTGGTCGGCATCGACCCTCTGTGCGGGAATCTCCCCGCTTTGCCCCCCGCACCCCTGTTGCTGTGCTCTCCTCCGCGGCTCCGAAGCTTTCCCCCTGCGCCACCCACAGTCGCCGCCCGCGAAGGGGCTTCCTAGTGTGTGGAAACTTTTCCTCCTTCACAGTTGCCTCCCACTGGTGCAGGTCCCGTCCCTATCCTTTTGTCTCTGTTTATTCTCTTTTCTTTTGCCCTACCCAGGTACGTGGGGGGGGGGGGGTTTCTTGCCTTTTGGGAGGTCTGAGGTCTTCTGCCAGCGTTCAGCAGGTGTTCTGTAGGAGTTGTTCCACGTGTAGATGTATTTCTGGTGTATCTGTGGGGAGGAAGGTGATCTCTGCGTCTTACTCTTCCGCCATCTTCCCCAGCCCATCCTCAAGTGTGTTTCTTTATTCAGTGTTTTTCTGTAGAAGAAGGTTGAGGTTAAGAGATAAGAACTCAAGTGCTGTTTTGATCGTTAACTTTGGGGCTTTGAGTTTGATCTCTCTCTCTCTGCCTGAGCCTTTTAAAATTAAGGTTACATCTGCTCTACCTCACTAGTGCAATGTCAAAAAATGTGAAGTGCCTTTGAAAAGTATAAAATGTTAGATCAGTGTAAGGATAGGTATGAGAAAAACATTCTTCTTCAGAATCTCTTAATAGCATTTACTTAGGACTGTTTCATTACTATACATATATTTCTATTTTTATACAGATGCACATGTTATCTGCATATATACACACATTTGAATACTGACCAACACATGCACTGAGTTTCCACTTTCTCCTCATTTTATAAATCGCTTATCAATTGATAGGGAAAAACACAGAAAAACATTACATAAGAGGTGGAGTAACAGTACATAGAAAAGTGTAAAGATAATGTATGAAGATAAACTGGACAATAAAAGCATTTCTAAAAATAAGGAACTGAAGCTTAATGGCCTTATAAGGTATTTGCTTTTGAGGTTTTAAAGCAGAGCGCTTAGGAGAATTTCTTTTTATCACTTAACTGCCTAAAGAAGGTCTACATACATAATAATTTGACCACTCTATGGATACCTTTTCTGTAGATTATAGGCCCTTTTGTTAAGTCAGTAGAAAAATTGCTTCGCCAACAAAATATGAGTAACCACTTCCATTTCCCTGCTGTAATCTCTTCCTTACTTCAGGGTCAGTGTATTATCAAATGTAGAATCAATGGTTCCCTTCGATGTAATTAGAGGGATAGCAGTTCAGCCCAGCTCATCCTAATCTTAGCCTGTCAGCTCTTGGGGCCCTGTACCTGTGTGTTATGAGCAATTTAGAAAACTTCCCTCAAAAATGAGACACTCATGTAAAATAGCATGTGTGCAAGGAGTTTTTGTTTAAAAAGCTGAGGCAATTACAACTATGAGTGTGGATTTTTTTTTCGGTACGTGGGCCTCTCACTGTTGTGGCCTCTCCCGTCGCGGAGCACAGGCTCCGGACGCGCAGGCTCAGCGGCCATGGCTCACAGGCCCAGCCACTCTGCAGCATGTGGGATCTTCCCGGACTGGGGCACGAACCCGCGTCCCCTGCATCGGCAGGCGGACTCTCAACCACTGCGCCACCAGGGAAGCCCTGAGTATGGATATTTTGAGACAATTGAAATTTAGAAATAGTTTGCTATAAATTTGGTATCTGAAGTTGTGCAAATACTAATATGCTTCTAGAGATGAAGCATTCAAATAAGAAAGCAAGTATCTAGGGAATGATGAGACTGATGGAGTAACAAGATAGGAGTTAAAAAAAGAAGTAGTAACTGTGCAATAGCTGACACCCCTGTAGTGCAGAACCTAAGGCTAGGTATGTATTTATGTGTACGTGTGTTGATAGAACTCTCTGAAGCAAAGCTCTTTTGGGGACCTGGGACCCTCAGTGAAATAGCACTATGACCTGGGTAATGGGATTGTCCCTTTAACTGGTTAAGCTTATTTGACTTAAATATAATATAGATTGATGAAATATGATTATGACACTGTCTTTAAGACTGATTAGCTATAAGTATGCATTGATTAGCTATGCATACGTATATGGTCAGTTGTGCGTATGGGTGAATTACTCCTGTCTGTGCAGCTCTGCTTTGAATGCCAGGCAACTCTTCATAGGTGTCAGCACTCCAGCCTGCTGGCCCAATACACAGAGAGGGTCTAATGCCAGCAGGGCCCTTACCCAGACCACATGCTAATACTACACAGCTGACACCTGCCGATGAAAGTGTTGTTCCTCCCCTGGTGGAAAAGAAAAAATTCAGTTCTTCAGGACACATAAGATTTCAGAGAAACTCTACATCCTTCTATGCCCTCCACAGGGACACTTTCCTGCTCAGAAGAGCAAGTGACAGTAATTTCCAATTCCTTTCCACGACAGCAATCCCTCCCCATTCTGCCCAAGTGGATCTTGGGAGCTAGAAAGTGACTGTGTTTTCTTCACTTATGTATAACTTTGTGTAAAAACATGGTTATTCAGAGGAAAAAGAATCTGCTTGTAAATATATCCCTGAACTGTAAGGTACTTGTTTAGCATACTCTGCTAAAGTATATTTATCAATTTGTTACACTGTAGAACTTGAACAATTGCTTTAGGAAATTAAAGCTGGCATTCTGCCATACTATCACTATTCAGTGGTATCTTGCTCCTATGGTTAGGAAGTTTTGTGGTATGTTGGAGCTGGGTTTTGGCATAAGAAGACTTAGGTTCCACTATATATTCTTTTAAATTTTTATTTATTTATTTATTTTTATATTGGCATATAGTTGATTAACCATGTAGTGTTACTTTCAGGTATACAGCAAAGTGATTCAGTTATACATAAACATGTATCTATTCTTTTTCGAATTCTTTCCCCTTTTAGGTTATTACAGAGTAATGAGCTTAGTTCCCTGTGCTATACAGTAGGTTGGTTGTCTGTTTTAAGTATAGCAGTTTATTTACTAATTGGGCAAGTCATTTAACCTAAATCGGACTATAGACTCATCAGGGATGTGGAAGTGATAAGAATACCTATATCATGAGTTCTCTTGGGAATCCAGGAGGTACTAGTGAATTTACTTTAATAGTTCTGAAGCCCTTCCAAGCAGCAAAAGTCATTCTCAAATGTCCTCATGTATGCCCTTGCCGTATCCCTTAAATGTGTAATGTCAATCCAGTTTTGCACATTACTGAAGTTTTCATACACGAAATAAAAATGTTTGTAGCTCCTGTGTTACTAATCAGAGATTGTCTAGAACCATTCAGTTCTTTTAACTTCAATTTTAACAACCTTTTTTAAAAGAAAAAACATTAAATATTGTGTTCCATGAGCAAACTATAAATGTCTCTGATGGTTCCTTCTCAAGATATCCCACTGGCAGCAAATAATGAGTCTTTGGTAAATATGTTCCAAGGAAATTCTGGGAAGAGAGTAACCAGAGTATGGGGTCCTGACCCTCATCCCCTCTTATCTTCCTCTGCAGCAGAAGATATCCACCAGGGGAGGCGGGCTGGTAGACCCAGGAGAAGTTTTACATTTTAGTTCTAAGGAAAGAGCAGGTCCAGGATTTGGTTCTATGGGGAAAGGAGCCAGGTTACCAGTTGTAGAGAGGAAGTCATGTTTGTCCTTGAGGACAGACTAGATGTCCAGAATTCTGTACCTGCCAGAGTGGTCAGCTGACATGATTCCCTTCGGCAAATATTGCATGGGCCAAATTTCTATCATACTAGGAAGGCTCTCCCAGTCCAGCTGACCCTGGAGGGTATGGGGGACAATTATGAGGGTAGACTGAGTAGCTCCAAGCCCCTGAAATTAGGAGAGGGCTGCCACATGTTCCCAGGAGGTCCAGGAGCAGAAATCCTCTGCAGAGGGTGAACTGTTTGTCAACTTGTTCTCTGATGGTCAGTAAGGATGGACACGTCATTCTTTCCCTATTTTCTGGTTTTCCATTGTTCAAAAGACCTTGTAATTTAACTGGATGCCCAAGGTTTTTATACCATAATGGGGCAAAGACAAGTTACAACTCAAGGGCTCTGGCGATCTGAGAAGGGAAGACCTAGATAATTGTCTGAAATAGTCTGCCCTCACTGAAGTAGAGACAATGAAAGTGTCAATTGAGATATTTCATCAAAAAACAAGAGAGTTCTCAAGTGAGTAAAATTAGAGCACAAAAAGGGACTTCAGTTTTGAATTTAGGAAACATGGTCCATGACTTTAAAAATCCAAAAGATGAGTTGAAAAAGAAGACAGATGCCATTGAAAACAGAAATGGTGAGTGGAAGGTCAACAGAATGAGCAGATTGGCTGAGCTGACTTAGTCTCAGGCAGAATTAATAAAAGACACACATCCAGGATATTGCTGAATCTAAGGATAAAAAGATCATATCATAAATTCTCACTCAAAAAAGAAAATTCACTTACAAAGAGAAATGGATCAGACTAGCATCAGACTTCTCTACAATTCTGGAAGCCCAATGATCATGACCAGCAGCAGCTACTTAGAACAAAAAGAGAGGAATGCAAACAAGGTGCTATTTATCTAAGGAAAAATTCACAAACATATTTTAAATAATCAAAATGGATTCATAACAGCAGCGTAAAAATGAAGAAAAGCGAAATTATTGACAAGCACCAAATGATGCAATACATAAGTTAACATAAAAGGTTAACGTCAAAACAAATTTATAATATATTTGCTAAATAATGATTTTTGAAACAGAAGAGGCATTCTGTTATGGGAGAAAATATAGCTAATAGCCTGGAACTAAAGTTTATCTCAACAGAATCCAAGAGTTTGGAGTAAAGATGGGACACAGAAAAATGACTTTGAAAATTATATTTCATTTTGCTGAGCTGCGTCGAAATGAGAAAGGGTTGGAAGACTACCTCTCATATTCAAATCTAATAAATCTAATAATAGAGGAATAAAGGCTTAACATAATAGGAATGAGAAAATAATAACTATTCACTTTAAAAAGCATAGTAGCACTTCAAATTATTAAGTGGGACAAAGGGAATGAATAGGAAGTTAAGGCAGAAAAATATTAAGAAAAGGAAAACAGGAAATGATAAACCACAGTCTACAAGAAATATAACATTGAAGGAATAAATTATTCATTTAGTTATTTCACTAAATGTGAATGGGATGAAATCCTCTTCTCCTGTACAAGATTCAGGAAGGGTGGTCAATATGGACATACATATTTTGTTGAATGAATAAATTTATACGTGTAATTTCCTAGGTTTATCTCCCCAGATTAATTAATATGTCTACCATGCTATACGACCCCTTTTGTCAGTATAGCTGAATATTCTCTCATGAGTCATCTTAATAGCAGGGGATCCCTGCGTCTGCCCTCTGGTGAACCTTGCTGTCCGCGGATGAGACTGTGGGCTGTGGGATGCAGGGATCACATGGACTGTGGAGTCAGGGAGCCCTTGATCCCAATTCTGTCTCTGCTTTACGCTTGCTGTGTGGTTTTAGAAGAGGGACTTTACCTTAGTGAGAATCAGTCTCCTTACCTAGTGATGAAAATGTTGATTGTGGACCGTGGTTGTAAGGACTATATTTGTTAATGTATTTAGAATTTTTGGAAATTTCTGGCACATAACAGGCACTCTGTGAACATCAGCTCTTTTATTTTGTCCTCTTTATCTGTGTTCTAGGCTTACCTAATACATTTTCCCAAACACAATTCACAGAGTGGAGTAAATCATGTCATCTAGGCTTAGCATAGCCGGGAAGAATATGGAAAGACAGAGGATCACAGAGACTCCAGAAATCTTCCCACACCTTGGGTTGTTGTGGCTTGGAGGATGCAAGGCATACCAGAAAGTGCACCTGTCTAAACAATGATTTCATACCAAATTGAAGGTGTCCAAAGGCAGAATTTCCAATTCCGCCATATCTATGCAAACTTCCTTTAAGGGTCACCTGAATAGTTTCTGTTTGGTAGTCAACTGGGTTCCATTTTTAAGCATAGCTTTGACAATAACTTATATCTCATAGTTATGATATTCCTTAGATGCCATTACTTGTTAAGATCACTGAATAACTGAAGTTTATCCCTCTCCTTCCTTTCCTTTGAGGTGTCTTTTAAAATTGTCATTTTGATTAATCTTTAAAAAATCCTGTTTTGGAATTTTAGATTAGTTTATTTCAACAAATATTGAGTGGATGTTTCTTTCGCATTGGACCCTATTAAAAGGAGGATTTCAAAAGAAAACATGGACTCTGTATAAAACTCAGAAAATAATGGGAACATAAGCAAGTAAGTAAACCAATTCATTATAGAAGGTGCAAATATGTGTAGAGAGAGACCCGGGGTGCTAGGCGAACATGAATAAAAGCCTTTAGCTCAGACCTGGAGAGTTAGAGAGCAGGTGATCTGTGAACCTTGTCTAAAGAAGGCTTAAATTCAGGAAGATAAAGTGAGTGGAGTGGAGCAGAGAGATAGGAGGGGTAAAGAAGCGGGGCAAAGGCAGGGCAGGCATTGCCAGCAACGGAGGAGTGGAATAAAAGGCCAGGGGTTGTGGCTCTGAGTAGCTGTGAATGTTGACGAACAAGGAATCCTTACTAGAACCTCATTGAATTGACTATCCCGAAGGCCTCAGCTCCCAGGTTCCTTGACTCTTTAACCAGAAGAGTCTGTGATTCTGACTCCATCTGACAAAGTACCTGAAATTTTGCTTTTTGGGGACATGTTCCCCTGAAGAGAGAATATTAGAATCTCTGAAATGGGTAGCAGCACGTGCACCTTTGAAAGCATCATGTTTTTTATTCTCCCCACTGAGAATCACTACAGTCAATGGACTTCTCAAGGACTCATGCCCCTCCATCTTCAAAAGCAATCACTGAATAGATGCATCTCCCCCCGTTGTAGAGAGGTTGTCTTCTTAGGAGTCCATAGACTCTACCTCCATTCTCCTGGGCCCATTCTCTTGGCCACCTTCCAGTTCATAAAACCTCCACTCTGCTAACACCGTACACTTTCCCCCATTTGGTTAAAAATCTTTACTGTCCAGGGCTTACTTATCACCTCCTGTAGGTTTACACTCTTGTTTTCCTTTGCCACATGTTCTCTGGCCTGAACCCCTACACTTCCGAGTCATGTGAAAACTCATTCATGGTCACAATAACAGATTTCAGGTTCTTAGATCAACTTCCTGGACTAAAGTAGCAAAATAGTTATTCAATTAGAATACTCAGTGGCCATAAAAAATCTCTCCTCCTTATTTTGAGGTGTCAAAGTTGGTTTATTTAAAAGTAAATTTTAAAAAGTTGGGGGAGGGGAGAAAAGAAAAGTGGATTTTGTTATACTGGTAATATTGTCAAAATTATATATGCTTTTATGCAGCTACTGTCATTTTTGTGCACAGAAAGTTTTCATTAAAATGTGTGTGCACGTGCACACACACACACCCCAAAGCAAAAAAGCAAATAAACTCTTCTAATATAAGGCAACATTCAAAGTAAAGAAACATCATGTGGGCTTTACAAACCATGCATGGATTATTTTTAAGAAGAAAAAAAGTGGGCTTTTTAAAGTTAACAATTATAATCTTAATATATATCTAAATCTAATTATGTAATTCTTACAGCATTCATCTCTTTGTGGCAGGAACACAATTTCTCTTTCTCTTACGTATTTCAGCAACTGTTCATATGCTCTGAAGCATCAGATGTCGTTATCAAATACAATTTTTCATAAGACGAGTCAGTTTCATCATAGTTGGGAAAAATAGTCTTGTTGTTGTTTTGGTAGGGTCTGTCCCCCAGTTATTTCTTTCATCTCTTTAATGTGACTAGTTAAGTCTGCAAGGGTAAACCATTAGTGGTCTCTCCTGCAGAGCTCTAGAAGCAGCGTCGGTAAGTGCTTTTATTTTTCCATTGGGCTGTGTTGTTGTGATTTAATAAAATGGGAGATTTGTTCCTTTATTCATCCTGGCGACAGAGAACAGTCAGCGGCACGGAAATTCCAACTCCAAGGGCCCTGTGTCTTCTTTCATAGGCTTCTATTTTTCCTGATTTCTCATCTTCCAGCATCCACATTTCTTTCCCTCTGAAAACCCCATTGTTTACTTTATAAACCATGATCAGTCGGTAAAATCTTCAGCTTGATGGCAGACCAAGCTGCCCCTGAATGAGCAGGGCAGCTGCCCGCAACCCCATGAGGTGGAGGTGGCTATTACAGGGGACAGTTTTCATAGGACTCACAAGAGATTATAACTTTATAGATTGGCATGAGATCTGTAAAGCAATACTGATTCTCAGATGTTGGAATGAAGAACAAGGAGGTGCTGTGAGTAAGTCTAGATTGGAACCACTTTGATTGTAAGTCTTCTTAAACTCAGAGCCTCAGAACTCCCTCTTCACTCTGAGATTTATAGCGGTGGAGGTGAGGCTGATGGTGATTGCACTGATCTGTGATGAAACAAGATTTCAGGGGAGAATGAATCCTTATTAAAAGAAGGGATAGTCTAGGAATTGGGGAAATTTTCAAAGGCCTCTTCGCTTGTCACATAAATAAAAGAATGAATAAATAAATGAATGAGAAAAAAATCCAGGTTGAAGGGCAATTCAGTCAAGCTACCCTAACATAGCCTGTATTTTTGTCTATTCTAATGTGTTTGCCCTGGAGCCAAAGAGCCAGCTGTGTTCTGCTGGGTGATGTATGAAGCAGAAAGAACACTGTCTAATCTTTATATCCAGTTGAGCCTGAAGTACCTTGAGATGGGGAGGAAGGTGGTACATCTCACTCCCGCTCAGGAATTATTATTCATGCGAGAATCACTCATCCGCTCTTCTGGTGGCCCTCCCTAATTCCATTAACCCCTCAACCACTAGTTGGTAAGCAGGACAGGCTTGTAATCTAATTAAAATCAACTGGTCACAGTGCCAATTAAGGAGGGGCTTTCTGAGTTTTGTTTTATTTGGAGGGGGTGACTGTGTTTTATTTATTTTTATATTTCATCTTTGGCAGTAGGAGGTATCTTCTAACTCTCTTCCCGTAAATTTCTTTCACTTTTAATTTATTTTGGAATAGTCACCTGTATTGGGGTTAAGTGCTTGTGCAAATAAAGGAATGTCACAAACTACTTACTTAGTGATCTCCTTAGGTAGAAATTCTCACTGGAAGGCTTCTCTACCTGGGCAGTTTAGCTTAGTCGACATCGCTTGGTGTTTATGGGATTCCTAGAAGTTTTTGTTGAGATGTTTTACTTCCCCAATCACTTGACAAAACACCTGCATAGAACCATTGAGCAATGATTTCAAAAATGAAATCAAGGGTCTTCGCGGGTGGCGCAGTGGTTGAGAATCCGTCTGCCGATGCAGGGGACACGGGTTCGTGCCCCGGTCGGGGAGGATCCCACATGCCGCGGAGCAGCTGGGCCCGTGAGCCATAGCCGCTGAGCCTGTGCATCTGGAGACTGTGCTCCGCAACGGGAGAGGCCACAACAGTGAGAGGCCTGTGTACCGCAAAAAAAAAAAAAAGAAATCAAGTGCACAAGAAATTGAACAGAGGGCTCCTTGCCTTTGACAAAGACCAAACTGAGAATAGGACATGGAATTATCTAGATCGTTATTAATCATTTTAATATTGCATTTACTTGAAAGTGGAGTACCTTGAAATAGTGTCTACAAGGAGTCTCTGTAGCATTTGTAGAGTTAAAAAAGAGAATGAGGGCGCATCTATATAGTGAAATAAATTAAAATTCCAGAACAGTTGTTACAGTGTGCTCAGTCTGCTAAACCAATAAATAGGATTGCAGCACGTTTTTTTTTTTTCCTAACATCTTTATTGGGGTATAATTGCTTTACAATGGTGTGTTAGTTTCTGCTTTATAACAAAGTGAATCAGTTATACATATACATATGTTCCCATATCTCTTCCCTCTTGCGTCTCCCTCCCTCCCACCCTCCCTATCCCACCCCTCCAGGTGGTCACAAAGCACCGAGCTGATCTCCCTGTGCTATGCGGCTGCTTCCCACTAGCTATCTACCTTACGTTTGGTAGTGTATATATGTCCCTGCCACTCTCTCACTTTGTCACAGCTTACCCTTCCCCCTCCCCATATCCTCAAGTCCATGTTCTAGTAGGTCTGTGTCTTTATTCCTGTCTTACCCCTAGGTTCTTCATGACCTTTTTTTTTTTTCTTAGATTCCATATATATGTGTTAGCATATGGTATTTGTTTTTCTCTTTCTGACTTACTTCACTCTGTATGACAGACTCTAGGTCCATCCACCTCACTACAAATAACTCAATTTCGTTTCTTTTTATGGCTGAGTAATATTCCATTGTATATATGTGCCACATCTTCTTTATCCATTCATCTGTTGATGGACACTTAGGTTGCTTCCATGTCCTGGCTATTGTAAATAGAGCTTCAATGAACATTTTGGTACATGACTCTTTTTGAATTATGGTTTTCTCAGGGTATATGCCCAGTAGTGGGATGTTTGATCCAGTTGTGATGCAAGGTATTAAAGATTGCTTAAAATACTTAATAGGTGCTAAAAAGTCTGTAAATTTCATAGCCATCTGTAGATAAGAACTTGTGGGAACTCAGATGTTAAAAGTGATACATGGGTTTTAAAACTATGCTGCTACTTTCGAGCTCACCAGCTACCAGGAGCATGGTGTGCCCGAGCCACGCCATCCACTGTCGGGAGGCGAATGGCAGGAAGGAAGAGTGGACCACCTCCCACTTTTGTTAGGGATACCACACACTACTAACTGCTTCTAGGGAATAGAAATGACAGATTCTTCAAGAGGAGTTGCTGTTCCAAATAGAATATATTGCTGCATTAGGAAATAAAATGGTACTCTTGACTAAGAGCATGAATTCTGTAGCCAAACAGACTTGGCTTATATCCCAGTTCCATCCCTGTGTGACCTTGGACCAGTAGCTTAACCTCTCTGTGCCCCTTTCATTATCTATAAAGTCACGATAGTAGTAGCACATATCTCATACAGTTATCATGTGGATTAAATGAGTTAATATTTCTAAGGAGCTTAGAACAGAGCTTCACACATAGTAGTGCTGTTTTTTAAACTTTTTACTTTGGAATAAGTAATGGCCTCAAGATCTGGACATATATTATTTTTGTTGTCGTTGTTGCTGATTTTTTTTTTTTTGCGGTACACGGGCCTCTCACTGTTGTGGCCTCTCCCGTTGCGGAGCACAGGCTCTGGATGCGCAGGCTCAGCGGCCATGGCTCACGGGCCCAGCCGCTCCACCGCATGTGGGATCTTCCCGGACCGGGGCACGAACCCGTCTCCCCTGCATCGGCTGGCAGACTGTCAACCACTGCGCCACCAGGGAAGCCCTGTTGCTGATTTTTAAATAAACGTTTTGAATTATTAAACATTAAATAAATGTTCCATATGCCCTTAGCTCAAGTTCCACCTCATTCGTAAAGGGGCCCGTGCATCCCTCACTGATCTCCTGTGTCTGTACTGGGAAGCGAATGAATATTTGCTGATACAACATGCTTGGAGTTGGGTGTCTGTTATTATTTATCTATTTCACAATAAACCTGCAAAGTGGGTATGATTAGTTCCATTTGACAGTTGAGGAAACTGGAGAACCTAACTTCACCTCTTCTCTTAGTCTTAGTTTGAGCATCTACAAAATGGGGACAGCAGTCCTTCCTTCTCAGGACATCCGACTAAAGTGACCCATATGACTTTACAGTTCTGAGACGGAAATATCACTGCACTGTATGACAAATGAGTCTAGCTTTCTGGAGTATCAAGTAAGCCAGAACAGTCACTATTTATGGAAGGTGCCTGTAATAACTAGTATTTGGCCTTTCTGGCCCCCAGCTGGTCAGAGGAGGTCAGGGTGTAGTTACTTGCCAAGGGCTGCCATGGCATTCCTCTCAGGCAGCTCCCTCCTCCAGATGCAGCCCTGCAGTGATCCTAAGAGTAGCCCACAAAGGACTTCTGCCCTCCAGCAAAAAAAAGTTGGGTTGGGGAGGAGTAGGGTGATAACCATGAATTCTGTCCATCAAATATTTCCAGTCCTTCCCTCTACTGCATGGTGGGATTAGTACTTGTATCCTTGAGGTGAGGTGTGGCATGTGATTGCTTTCGACTGTGAAAATGATAGTTGCCACAACCCAGGAAGGTCATAGAGATGAGAAAGAAAGAAATCTTGTTGGAGGCCACTCGCCGTTGGGTGTTTTTTATGATAGCGTAACCTAACCTATCCTGACTGATACTAGTGGGAAATGCGTTCTTCAATGAGGTGTACTTGGAAGTTCTGTAACATTAAAGTAGCTGCTTTTGAGATTGGTCACTTCAAGTTGAGGAAGTGGTTGAGGATAGGGAAAAAGAAAAGAGAGAAGGTAGAAACTAAAATGTTCCATGACAACCAGCCAGGTGTTGTCATGGCCAGTCTAGCTTGAGAGAGGTTCCTGGTTCTTTGACAGTCAGTTGCCTTTGATACACGGCTGCATGCTTTTCCTGTAGAAGCCACCTACTCTCTTGATCTCCCCACACGCACACAGACCACTTTCTGTTAATATCAGAGTAATTCATTTGGAAAAATAAAGGCCATGTGGCAGGCAGTGAGAGCAGAACAATGAAAAACATTGATAAATCATTTCAATCTGGTCACAGCAAAAGAGAGACATGGGAAAGAATTGCTTCAAATCACTGTTGCCAAGAGGTCAACCTCAAGTAGTCACAGAACACTTAAGAGTGTTGAAGATTGTTTAAGATGTCCATAAATTGGAATGCTTGTTACCTCCCATTTTCTGTAGTGTATCAGACGTAGCCAAACTTTTAAATATACAAATGAATTTTTAAAAAGAGAAAAAGACAAGAGAGAGAAAGAGAAGGGAAGGAGGGTGGAAGGAAAGGAAAGGAGGAAGGGAGGGAGGGAGGGGAGAAAATCCCCTTGGTGTCAGAAATGAAAAGGGAAGTTAAAGCCAAAACACAGATCTCATGACCTGATACCATCAGTGCCAAGAGGGATATCAGATATCAGGGCTCTAAGGAATTCAGCTTGAAAGCGTGGCCTCAGACCTGTGTGAAGAGGAGAATTTACATAAAGCCAGAACCCTTGAGTGATAGAACTAGAAAGATTCTCCCATCAACACAGGGGAGTGACCTAGTTTTTCTGCCCTGGGCCATGAGTGGACAAAAAGTCTCCCAGGAGAAATTGAAAAACTACGCTTGCATGCAAACTGTGGGTGTGGCCTCTAATTTTCGCTACATGAAAGCAACAGGACTTTCCTCAAGGGTATAAATTAATGTAAAACTGATGTTGGACCAGTGAAATTCCTGGAGTGCCAGCAAGAAACAAATGTGAAGTTCTCTGTAGCAAGACTTGCACAATTTCCAGCTATTAAGGTTAAAAAAACCGATTAAGGTGAGCTTGCAGTAAAAATTATAAACCACATGAGGGAATGATGGATCCTAAGACACTGAAGTAGTGGAAAAATCCAAAAGTGACTTTATTTATTTATATTTTTGGCTGCGTTGGGTCTTCGTGCGGGCTTTCTCTAGTTGCAGCGAGCAGGGGCTACTCTTCATTGCGGTGCGCGGGCTTCTCATTGCGGTGGCTTCTCTTGTTGCGGAGCATGGGCTCCAGGCCTGTGGGCTTCAGTAGTTGTGGCTCGCGGGCTCTAGAGCGCAAGCTCAGTAGCTGTGGCTCACAGGCTTAGTTGCTCCACGGCATGTGGTATCTTCCCGGACTAGGGCTCGAACCCGTGTCCCCTGCACTGGCAGACAGATTCTTAACCACTGCGCCACCAGGGAAGCCCCAAAAGTGACTTTAAATAAGGATGTTTTAAATAACTAAAAGAGCATGGAAGCCACAGGGAGGAAATTAAAAACCCCTTATGAACCAGAATAGGCATATTGGAGAAAAAGCCAAATAGAACTTCTAGAAACAAAAAATAGTCATTGAAATTTTATGAAACCTAATTTGATGTGTTAAACATCTGGATTAGACTTAGCTAAAGGATTAATGAACAGAAAGACATATCTAAGGCAATTATTCCAAATGCAGCCTGGAAAGAAAAAGATACAACCAACGATGTAGAGGCTGAGACCTAAAAAGAGAAGATTCAGAGGAGAAGAAGCAGAGAAAAACGGTAGTGGTGATCCTAGGATATTTAACTGAATCAATGATGACTGAATATTTACTAAATTAGATGACAGCATGAACCTTCAGACTCAAGAAGCACAATGAGTACCAAGCAGGATAAAGAAAAATAAATCCACCTATTACTCATCTTGGGAAAACCACAAAACACCAAATATGAAGTGATGAATAGAACCTACAAAGGAACAACATTTATATGGAAAGTAGATTTCTCACCAGCAAAACAACAGCAAGAAGACAGTGGGAAGAATAGCTTCATAGAACTGAGTGAAAAAAAAAAGCAGCTTAGAAATTCACTTAGGCAAAGACTGGGAGGTTCCCATCCACGGAATGAGGCTGAATGAGATATTTTAAATTAGGTAGAAGGATATTAAACCCCGAAAGAGAGAGTGAGATGCAAGACACAATGATGAGCAGGAAATTGTGAGCCAGACAGAATCTTGCCTGGGATGTGAGGCTGGTGGATGGATAGGGCACTGGGTACGGGGGGAATCTGGGTCGGCCTCCATCTCTCAGAGGAGAGGGTTTGAGCAGGGAGAGCAGTGGGACCTCAGCTGTCCCCAGAGGACATCCTTCTTCAGTTTTCCAAAGGAGGTTTAATTTTGAAAGGTAAAATTTTAAGCCTTGATATGCAATAAACGCCAGAATGATTGTTTGCTGGAGGTCTCCATGCTCAGGCTTCTGACTTCCCTTTGAGCCAACCTGGTATGGGAGAAGGACACCATGTCACATGGGGTCCTGGACCAGTAAGACTTCGGATAACAAAGAAAACAGTCCTTAAAACAGCGTGCGACCTATCTTGGCTCTTCACCATTTCTGGCCAGTCTCAGGCACCAGTAACCTCTGGAACTTGGGTTGTTGGTCTTTCACCTGTTTGGTTTGGGTCACGCACTTACCCACACCTGGCTCCTGACCTTGCCTCACTCCCATCCCTGGTTTCACTATCCTCCTACTTACCTGCCTCACCCCCACTTTCTCCATCCCATTATTTCATTAATCTAACTAGAATTTATTGAGCACTTACTATGTACCACCTGCTGCCAACATGGCTTAGACCAGGGGTTGGTAAACTATAGCCCAGAGGCCAAGTTCAGTCTGGGTGCTTCCTTTTGTATATAAAGTTTTATTGGAATACAGTAATGCCCATTCATTTACATCTTGTCTGCGGCTGTTTTTGCACTAGAGACCATATGGGCCACAAAGCCAAAAATTTTTACTGTCTGGCCCTCTACAGAAACAGTTTGTGACCTCTGGCTTAGGGGATCAAAGATATTATGCCTGGCTTAGTTTCCTGATCTGAATAATGAGGAGATAAATGTCCCCCTTGTGCAACATACAATATTCTTCTGTGTACAGAAAAGTGATTTTTTTTTTTTTTTTTTTTTTGCGGTACGCGGACCTCTCACTGTTGTGGCCACTCCCGTTGCGGAGCACAGGCTCCGGACGCACAGGCTCAGCGGCCATGGCTCACGGGCCCAGCCGCTCCGTGGCATGTGGGATCTTCCCGGACCGGGGCACGAACCCGTGTCCCCTGCCTTGGCGGGCGGACTCTCAACAACTGCGCCACCAGGGAAGCCCGAAAAGTGATATTTTAAAATAGGAAGTAACAGTAGCTATCGTTTACTGAGAGCTCCTTGTGAGTCAGGTGTTTAGCTAAGCCCTTTATATGGATCATCTCATTGAATCCTCACAAGATAGCTGCCATCATGGTTCCATGTGACAAATGAAAAAATTGGGGCATCAGGAACTTAATTGACATGGCTGGAGTGACATGCCAGCAGCACAAAGCCTGGCTCTCCTCTGGGGAAGAGCCATTCTTAGCTCCCTTATCTGTATGGTGAGGACCCAGATATCTCTGAGCAGGGTTGGAGTACGGACAGAATGCAAAAGCCAGTGTGAAGAGCTGGCACAGCACAGAGCCGTGACACCATAACACTAGACTGCTTTAGAATAATCATCTTGAAGGATCATTTCACCGGAGCTACCCCACATATCCTTTAAATGTATTGGAACAACTGTTCACTCTGAATGTATTGATTCTTTATGAGTGCTTAGGTGTCCAGCCATATATAAGGAGGCTTAGAAATCTTATGTGAATGGTGTCAAATCATGTACTAACGCTGAAGTGTCTGAATGTCACAAATTCACCTACTTAACTCACCCTGTCCTGTGTGTCTTAACAAAGTACTGAAGGCTACACACTTTCGGTAGAATGCTCAATATTAAATGCTCCACTTTACGTGTTATACACATCTTAAAATGGCATATGCTGGGAAAGATACTTGGGGGGAGGGAAGGGCACAGGGAGGTAAATAACCACCCTAAACGATGATGAATCACTCTCTGCTTAAATGCTGTTGCATTAATTCAGGTGACATTTTGACAATAGCATGCTGTCAGTCCAATGGTTTGCCCTATACAACAACCTCTAATTATTACTAATTAAATAATTAATTATTCATAAGAGCACGTTCCATTAGCATAGCAGAGAGGTGTTGGAATATGAGTTATATGCGGTTTATGAATCTTCAGAAAATAGATTCTTTAATAAATTAATAAAGGGGCTCTGGGGTTTCATTAAAAGGTGGCTGGAGGGTGTGCTTGCCTGTTTCCAAGGAGACCACAGGTGGTTCGCTGCTTTTTTTTTTTAAGTTAAACTTGTTTGGGCTAGATGATTTTTTTTTTTTTTTCACCCTTTTCTCCCTGCTCTGTCCTCAGGCAGAGAACGGAACATTTTAATGAAACCCCTGTTGTCTTCATATCACTTTGATCCCCTTGTGTTCTCTCCAGTCTACACATTGGCCAGTTGGATGAAGGGCTTCACATTTTCCCCCCAGTATTAAAAACTGTGGCCTGCCCTCCATGAATAAACAACATTGCGGTGGAGACCAGCGAAGAGAAAGGCAGAGCAAACAAAGGGATGAAGGAAAATGCATACATAAATTCAAATGACACGGGCCTCATTTACCCACTTAATTACACTGACTCCTGACTCTGTTAGCCACTGTGATTATTTTTCCAGTTAAGCCTGATTTAAAGAACTTAGAGGGAAAGAGCCTCATCCATTTTTTTTCCCCTCCACAATCTCTTGGCCACATGGAGTTCCACAACTTCGTTATCTCACCATAATAATGATCATGGTAATATTAATATCTTCCAGCACTGTTCACTAAATAGTGATAAAAATAGTAATATTAATGTTTTCTAACATCCATTTTTGATGCTCTGGGGCGCATTATAAATTCTGTCTTTGTTTAAGCAGTAGGGAACCCACAAAATATCATTACAGTTATCATTAGAACTCAAGGGCACAGTCCGGAATCTGAAGCCTAAGTAGGGCTATGTCAGCAAGCATTCCAGGGCCATGGAGAGAACAAAAAATGAATAAAATAGAATTTTTTATACCGTTTCAACACTTGACCTATTTTGGAAGAGATGACTTTTTTCTTCTTTAATATATATACCTGCTGATTTATTCTCACAAAAGATAGAGAAACTTGTTTCTCTGAAAACAGCCACCATCATCCGTTCAGAGTCACTAGAACCCATTTATTTTTCTCCCACTTTTTCCCTTTCCCCTACAAACAGGAGGGGAATTGGATCCCCACCCAGCAACAATGGTCTGCTTTCTATGGCCCAGGAGCCACACCTCTCCGTCCCTGGGTGGAACTTAGTCCAGGTGAGGGATGGCAGACAGAACAGGAACCCCTCCCAGGACTGAGCTGTTGAAGATCACACAGAAAATGCTGAGTACATCTTCCTTACTTGTGGAGCTTGCTGAGGGGAAACAAAGATTTCCCTGGAAACCTGTAAAGAAAATACTCTTTAGCAGTGGGCTGAATTTTCTGACATTCCCTTGTCACCTTCTCCATATGAAGAACCAGCTTCGAACTTTACAGTGGCCCTACTGCTCTGCTGATGGCTGTCAGCCACTAGGAGACAGGAAATCCCTCTGCACACCTGGGGGGTGGTGTTAGCTGACCCTTCCTTAGTCCCACACTGTGTGACTTTCCTCTTCTTTTCCAGGTCCCTGCTTTGATTTTTTCTTTCTTTTGTTTTCGCTTATTAAGTTATTTCTCACCTTTTAAATTCTCTTCTTTCTCTTCCCAGCTCCTCCAAAACATACACTCTCTTCTCCTGTTCCCTCCTCTGCTTCACTCTCCCATCATTTTTCTGCCTGCTTGTTTTTCTGAAGCTGTCTGCTAAGTGGGCAGTTGTATTTTTTTTTTTTTAATTTGGCAAAATATATAGATGGCACCATTAGCTTATAGTGTTTGGACTGGAACATACAATCAAGAGGGGTAAAATCGTATCAAGCCATTAAAGTTAATTACTAACACAAACGGATGTTTACTAATACTTACGATAGGAATACGAATCATTTTAGGAAAATATTATCAACCCCATAGGCATCCAGGGCTCCACTCCCCTTTCTCAAAAATGAACTCAAGGAAGATTAAAGCCTTAATTAAACACATACTTTATTTCTGTATTTAGTTTTCACAAATGACATCCTTTTAATATAAATCTGACATTCTGGCATCACTCACATGCCCAGAAGAGTCAGATAATCAACAACAGTTTATAATAACACTGCAGCAGAATAATTAATAAAGTCTGAAGTTCAGTGAAAAGTGTTTCCCCAATAACACAATGAGGAGGTATTCATATCCACATATGATATTTAGAAGGTTTGAAGCTCTGAAAATTAGAGAAAGAAATTGTGTTTGAGGGTTTGCCGTAACTTTGCCCACTATCCAATTTGGTTTCCTATTTATCTTAACTCTTGTTCTTCTTTGTTTCCTGTTCCACATGATGAGATTTGCTCCTCAAATTTGCTGGCTTTCAAACGTACAAAGATCCTGTACCAAATTCAAGCCATGTTCACGTCAAGAGAAAACTGGCAGTGTTCTATCTAATGATTATTTGCATTCTTAAATATAGATAATTGCCCATTAGCTCCAGCTTTGTAAAGAGAAGGGAATAAGTGATCTCTTGAAATTCTTCCTAGGCTTCTCCAAGTCCACAATAACCTACCAACCTTATGGCAATGTCTGTGCAAGCCCACTGAATTACTGCATTTCTAGAAAATCAAAGCAAGACATCAGTAAATTTAATTTGTTCATACAAAGGGTTGAAAACGTGAAGTGAGCTTTTAGAGACACTGTCTTTACTTATCTAAGCTATCAATAGTTACTAATATTAATTAGGATTTGTCATTATAGTCTTTCCATCCATTAAACCTTTACCAAGTGCTGTGAGGAAGGCTACATTCTGAATTTATTTGCGGACTTAGAAAACGAAAATGGAAGCAGAAATGAAAGCCTGCTGTCATTTAGAATGCTTGATTCAGAAGCATGTTTGAAACCTACACAGGATCTTAAGATTGGCCTTGAAATCTAGTCACCAATCTGCTCCTTAAAGCAGATTTATTTTGCTGCTCTCAAGGCTGCAAATTCTGTATATTCTGAAGACATAACAACAAATTCTGTTGTCTTCTGACTCCTATGGAGAGTTGATGGGAAGCAAAACCCCAACGTTCGGATTTTCCCTCCTGCATGGTGTAAATGGGGTTGAATCATGGACCTTCTTCAACTCCTTCCCCCACCCCTCCCCCCCTTCCTTTTTCCTGTTTCCTTCCCACAGATACACATCCTCATTGCTCCAGTAGAATGAGACAGTCTGGATGGCGTGGTCTCTTACTGTGCTTCTAGAATGTCCACGTTTAACATATTGTTGTACACATAGCAATACATTTTTGTTGTTGAATAAGTGGGTCAAATCAAGCCTATGGAACAGTGCGGCACAAGTACATGTGGGTACAACAGAGGTTGTTAAGAAAACATCACCCTTGCCAAGGACAGAGGCAGCCAAAATTTTAAATCAAAAGCATTTTATTTCAGACTCCAGCATACTCATTTTTGCATTCTATTCTTCTTTGTGATTACTCCCGCACCCGCTCCCAGCTTCTAGGTTTTCTGGGTTTATAACTGGAACCTCTCCTACCATCACCCTTCATTCACCTCTCCCTGTCATGACCACGCCCCACTTTCCCTAAGATGACCTGACTTTTTGTTCCCTGCAATCATACACGTTCTAGATCACACCCCCCCAGGAGCCTCCTCCAAGGCATTGACCTCTCTGGAAAAGATTATGTTTTACTCTTGTAATGAATCTTTTTTTTTTTTAATTTTTTTTTTTTTTTGGTGGTACACGGGGCTCTCACTGTTGTGGCCTCTCCCGTTGCGGAGCACAGGCTCCGGACGCGCAGGCTCAGTGGCCACGGCTCACGGGCCCAGCCGCTCCGCGGCATGTGGGATCTTCCCGGACCGGGGCACGAACCCGTGTCCCCTGCATCGGCAGGCGGACTCTCAACCACTGCGCCACCAGGGAAGCCCACTAGAGTCTGATTTTAAAGAATGCTTTGTGGCTCAGATCTTTTCCATCCCACGGATGTACATATTTCTAATGGATCATACATATGTACCCTCTCAACACACACACACACACACACACACACACACACACACACACACACACA